>NW_024376666.1:0-33866 GCF_016808335.1 Panicum virgatum
TCCACCCCATTGGACCCTAAACTGACGTTTGGTGCGTCTCAAACTATTTGGGTGCATTTGGGACCGTTTGGTTGCCTTACGAACTCGGCGCAAAACAGGCCGAACTAGTGCAAAAGTTCGTGACACGAAGTCGCGTAGGAATTTTTACGCAACGAACGAACCCGATCCACCCTATTGGACTCTAAACTAAAATTTTGTGTGCGTTTCGTACTATTTGGGTACATTTGGGACCGTTTGGTTGCCTTACGAAACTCGGTGCAAAACGGACCGAACTAGTGCAAAAGTTCGTGCCACGAAGTCGCGTCAGAATTTTTCGCATGGAACACACCCGATCCACCCCATTGGACCCTAACCTGATGTTTTGGTGCATTTCGTACTATTTGCGTGCATTTGGTACCGTTTGGTTTGCCTTACAGAACTCGGTGCAAACGGGCCGAACAAGTGCAAAAGTTCGTGCCTCGAAGTCGCGTCGGAATTTTTGCAAGGAACGCACCCGATCCACCCATTGGACCCAAAACTGATGTTTTGGGGCGTTTCGTATTATTTGCGTGCATTTGGACCGTTTGGTTGCCTTACGGAATTCGTGCAAAACGGGCCGAACTAGTGCAAAAGTTCGTGCCACGAAGTCGCGTCGGAATTTTTTCATAAGGAACACCCGATCCACCCCTTGGACCCTAAACTGATGTTTTGGTGCGTTTCGTACTATTTGGGTGCATTTGGGACTGTTTGGTTGCCTTACAAACTCGGCGCAAACAGGCCGAACTAGTGCAAAAGTTCGTGACACGAAGTCGCGTAGAATTTTATGCAACGAACGAACCTGATCCACCCATTGGACTCAACTAAAATTTTGGTGCATTTCGTACTATTTGGGTGCATTTGGGACCGTTTGGTTGCCTTACGAACTCGGTGCAAACGGACCAAACTAGTGCAAAAGTTCGTGCCACGAAGTCGCGTCAGAATTTTTCGCAGGAACGCACCCGATCCACCCCATTGACCCTAAACTGATGTTTTGGTGCATTTCGAACTATTTGTGGCATTTGGTTCCGTTTGGTTGCCTTACGGAACTTGGTGCAAACGGGCCGAACAAGTGCAAAAGTTTGTGTCAGGAAGTCGCGTCGGAATTTCCACAAGGAACGCACCCGATCCACCCCATTGGACCCTAAACTGATATTTTGGGGCGTTTCGTATTATTTGCGTGCATTTGGGACCGTTTGGTTGCCTTACGGAATTCGGGTGCAAAACGGGCCGAACTAGTGCAAAAGTTCGTGCCACGAAGTCGCGTCGGAATTTTTCATAAGGAACACACCCAATCCACACCATTGGACCCTAAACTGACGTTTTGGTGCGTTTCGTACTATTGGGTGCATTTGGGATCGTTTGGTTGCCTTACGGAACTCGGTGCAAAACGGGCTGAACAAGTGCAAAAGTTCGTGCCACGAAGTCGCGTTGGAATTTTCGAAACGAACGCACCCGATCCACCCGTTTGGGACCCTAAACTGACGTTTTGGCTATGTTTCGAACTATTTGGGTGCATTTGGGACTATTTGGTTGCCTTACGGAACTCGGTGCAAAACAGGCCGAACTAGTGCAAAAGTTCGTGCCACGAAGTCGCATCAGAATTTTTCGCAACGAACACACCCGATCCACCCCATTGGACCCTAAACTGACGTTTTGGTGCGTTTCAAACTATTTGGGTGCATTTGGGACCGTTTGGTTGCCTTACGAAACTCGGCGCAAAACAGGCCGAACTAGTGCAAAAGTTCATGACACAAAGTCGCGTAGGAATTTTACGCAACGAATGAACCCAATCCACCCTATTGGACTCTAAACTAAAAATTATGGTGCGTTTCATACTATTTGGGTGCATTTGGGACCGTTTGGTTGCCTTACGGAACTCGGTGCAAAACGGGCCGAACTAGTGCAAAAGTTCGTGCCACGACGTCGCCTCAGAATTTTTCGCAACGAACGCACACGATCCACCCCACTGGACCCCTAAACTGACGTTTTCATGCGTTTCGAACTATTTGGGTGCATTTGGGACCGTTTAGTTGCCTTACGAAACTCGGCGCAAAACAGGCCGAACTAGTGCAAAAGTTCGTGACACGAAGTCCGCGTTGGAATTCTTCGCAACGAACGCACCCGATCCACCCCATTGGACCTTAACTGACATTTTGGTGCGTTTTGTACTATTTGGGTGCATTTGGGACCGTTTGGTTGCCTTACGGAACTCGATGCAAAACGGGCAGAACAAGTGCAAAAGTTCGTGCCACGAAGTCGCGTCAGAATTTTTCGCAACGAATGCACCCGATCCACCACATTGGACCCTAAATTGACGTTTTGGTGTGTTTCGAACTATTTGGGTGCATTTTGGGACCGTTTGGTTGCCTTACGGAACTCGGTGCAAAATGGACCGAACTAGTGCAAAAGTTCGTGCCACGAAGTCGCGTCAGAATTTTTCGCAAGGAACGCACCCGATCCACCCCATTGGACCCTAAACTAATGTTTTGGTGCATTTCGTACTATTTGTCTGCATTTGGTTCCGTTTGGTTGCCTTACGGAACTCGGTGCAAAACGGGCCGAACAAGTGCAAAAGTTTGTGTCACGAAGTCGCGTCGAAATTTTTCGCAAGGAACGCACCCGATCCACCCCATTGGACCCTAACTAACGTTTTGGTGCGTTTCGTACTATTTGGGAGCATTTGGGACCGTTTGGTTGCCTTACGAAACTCGGCGCAAAACAGGCCGAACTAGTGCAAAAAGTTCGTGACACGAAGTCGCGTAGGATTTTATGCACGAACGAACCCGATCCACCCTATTTGACTCTAAACTAAAAATTTTGGTGCGTTTCGTACTATTTGGGTGCATTTGGGACCGTTTGGTTGCCTTACGAAACTCGGTGCAAAACGGACCGAACTAGTGCAAAAGTTCGTGCCACGAAGTCGCGTCAGAATTTTTCGCAAGGAACACACCCGATCCGTCCCATTGGACCCTAACCTGATGTTTGGTGCATTTCATACTATTTGCGTGCATTTGGTACCGTTTGGTTACCTTACAGAACTCGGTGCAAAACCGGCCGAACAAGTGCAAAAGTTCGTGCCTCGAAGTCGCGTCGGAATTTTTCGCAAGGAACGCACCCGATCCACCCCATTGGACCCCTAAACTGATGTCTTGGGGCGTTTCGTATTATTTGCGTGCATTTGGGACCGTTTGGTTGCCTTACGGAATTCGGTGCAAAACGGGCCGAACTAGTGCAAAAGTTCGCGCCACGAAGTCACGTCGGAATTTTTCATAAGGAACACACCCGATCCATCCATTGGTCTGTAAACTGACATTTTGGTGCGTTTCGCACTAATTGGGTGCATTTGGGACCGTTTGTTTTGCCTTACGGAACTCGGTGCCAATCTGGATGAACAAGTGCAAAAGTTCGTGCCACGAAGTCGCATCAGAATTTTTCTCAACGAACGCACCCGATCCACCCCATTGGACCCTAAAGTGACGTTTTGGTACGTTTTCGAACTGTTTGGGTGCATTTGGGACCGTTTGGTTGCCTTACGAAACTCGGTGCAAAACGGGCCGAACAAGTGCAAAAGTTCGTTGCACGAAGTCGCGTCAGAATTTTTCGCAACGAACGCACTCGATCCACCCCTTTGGACCCTAAATTGACGTTTTGCTACGTTTCGAACTATTTGGGTACATTTGGGACCGTTTGGTTGCCTTACGGATCTCGGTGCAAAACGGGCTGAACAAGTGCAAAAGTTCGTGGCACGAAGTCGCGTGGGAATTTTTCGCAACGAACGCACCTGATCCATCCCATTGGGACCCTAAACTGATGTTTTGGTACGTTTTGTATTATTTGGGCGCATTTGGGACCGTTTCGTTGCCTTACGGAATTCGGTGCAAGACGGGCCAAACTAGTGCAAAAGTTCGTGCTACGAAGTCGCATCAGAATTTTTCGCAACGAACGCACCTGGTCTACCACATTGGACCCAAAACTAACGTTTTGGTGCGTTTTGTACTATTTGGGAGCATTTTGGACCATTTGGTTACCTTACGAAACTCGGTGCTAAACGGTCCGAACTAGTGCAGAAGTTCGTGCCACGAAGTCGCGTCCGTATTTTTCGCAACGAACGCACCCGATCCACCCATTTGGACCTTAAAACTGACGTTTTGCTACGTTTCGTACTATTTGGGTGCATTTGGGACCGTTTGGTTGCCTTACGGAACTCGGTGCAAAACGGGCCAAATTAGTGGAAAAGTTCGTGCCACGAAGTCGCATCAGAATTTTTCGCAATGAATGCACCCGATCCACCCCATTGGACCCTATAATGACGTTTTGGTGCGTTTCAAACTATTTGGGGTGCATTTGGGACCGTTTGGTTGCCTTACGAAACTCGGCGCAAAATAGGCCGAACTAGTGCAAAAGTTCGTGACACGAAGTCGCGTAGGAATTTTACGCAACGAACGAACCCGATCCACCCTATTGGACTCTAAACTAAAAATTTTGGTGCGTTTCGTACTATTTGGGTGCATTTGGGACCGTTTGGTTGCCTTACGAAACTCGGTGCAAAACGGACCGAACTAGTGCAAAAGTTCGTGCCACGAAGTCGCGTCAGAATTTTTCGCAAGGAACACACCCGATCCACCCCATTGGACCCTAACCTGATGTTTTGGTGCATTTCGTACTATTTGCGTACATTTGGTACCATTTGGTTACCTTACAGAACTCGGTGCAAAATGGGCCGAACAAGTGCAAAAGTTAGTGCCTCGAAGTCGCGTCGGAATTTTTCGCAAGGAATGCACCCGATCCACCCCATTGGACCCTAAACTGATGTTTTGGGGCGTTTCGTATTATTTGCGTGCATTTGGGACCGTTTGGTTGCCTTACGGAATTCGGTGCAAAACGGGCCGAACTAGTGCAAAAGTTCGCGCCACGAAGTCGCGTCGGAATTTTTTATAAGGAACACAACCCGATCCATCCCGTTGGACCCTAAACTGACGTTTTGGTGCGTTTCACACTAATTGGGTGCATTTGGGACCGTTTGGTTGCCTTACGGAACTCGGTGCAAATCTGGATGAACAAGTGCAAAAGTTCGTGCCACGAAGTCCGCATCAGAATTTTTCGTAATGAACGCACCCGATCCACCCCATTGGACCCTAAAGTGACGTTTTGGTACGTTTCGAACTGTTTGGGTGCATTTGGGACCGTTTTGTTGCCTTACGAAACTCGGTGCAAAACGGGCCGAACAAGTGCAAAAGTTCGTTCCACGAAGTCGCGTCAGAATTTTTCGCAACGAACGCACTCGATCCACCCTTTGGACCCTAAATTGACGTTTTGCTACGTTTCGAACTATTTGGGTACATTTGGGACCGTTTGGGTTGCCTTACGGAACTCAGTGCAAAACGGGCCGAACTAGTGCAAAAGTTCGTGCCAACGAAGTCGCATGAGAATTTTTCGCAACGAACGCACACGATCCATCCCATTGGACCCGAAACTGACGTTTTCATGCATTTCGAACTATTTGGGTGCATTTGGGACCATTTAGTTGCCTTACGAAACTCGGCGCAAAACTGGCCGAACTAGTGCAAAAGTTCGTGACACGAAGTCGCGTTGGAATTCTTCGCAACGAACACACCCGATCCACCCATTGGACCCTAAACTGACATTTTGGGTGCGTTTGTACTATTTGGGTGCAGTTGGAACCGTTTGGTTGCCTTACGGAACTCGATGCAAAATGGGCCGAACAAGTGCAAAAGTTCGTGCCACGAAGTCGCGTCAGAATTTTTCGCAACGAACGCACACGATCCACCCCATTGGACCCTAACTAACGTTTTTCATGCGTTTCGAACTATTTGGGTGCATTTGGGACCGTTTAGTTGCCTTACGAAACTCGGCGCAAAACAGGCCGAACTAGTGCAGAAGTTCGTGACAAACGAAGTCGCGTTGGAATTCTTCGCAACGAACGCACCCGATCCACCCCATTGGACCTTAACTGACATTTTGGTGCGTTTTTTACTATTTGGGTGCATTTGGGACCGTTTGGTTGCCTTACGGAACTCGATGCAAAACGGGCAGAACAAGTGCAAAAGTTCGTGCCACGAAGTCGCGTCAGAATTTTTCGCAACGAATGCACCCGATCCACCACATTGGACCCTAAATTGACGTTTTGGTGTGTTTCGAACTATTTGGGTGCATTTGGGACCGTTTGGTTGCCTTACGGAACTCGGTGCAAAATGGACCGAACTAGTGCAAAAGTTCGTGCCACGAAGTCGCGTCAGAATTTTTCGCAAGGAACGCACCCGATCCACCCCATTGGACCCTAAACTAATGTTTTGGTGCATTTCGTACTATTTGTCTGCATTTGGTTCCGTTTGGTTGCCTTACGGAACTCGGTGCAAAACGGGCCGAACAAGTGCAAAAGTTTGTGTCACGAAGTCGCGTCGAAATTTTTCGCAAGGAACGCACCCGATCCACCCCATTGGACCCTAAACTAACGTTTTGGTGCGTTTCGTACTATTTGGGAGCATTTGGGACCGTTTGGTTGCCTTACGAAACTCGGCGCAAAACAGGCCGAACTAGTGCAAAAGTTCGTGACACGAAGTCGCGTAGGAATTTTATGCAACGAACGAACCCGATCCACCCTATTTGACTCTAAACTAAAAATTTTGGTGCGTTTCGTACTATTTGGGTGCATTTGGGACCGTTTGGTTGCCTTACGAAACTCGGTGCAAAACGGACCGAACTAGTGCAAAAGTTCGTGCCACGAAGTCGCGTCAGAATTTTTCGCAAGGAACACACCCGATCCGTCCCATTGGACCCTAACCTGATGTTTTGGTGCATTTCATACTATTTGCGTGCATTTGGTACCGTTTGGTTACCTTACAGAACTCGGTGCAAAACAGGCCGAGCAAGTGCAAAAGTTCGTGCCACGAAGTCGCCTCAGAATTTTTCACAACGAACGCACCCGATCCACCCCATTGGACCCTAAACTGATGTCTTGGGGCGTTTCGTATTATTTGCGTGCATTTGGGACCGTTTGGTTGCCTTACGGAATTCGGTGCAAAACGGGCCGAACTAGTGCAAAAGTTCGCGCCACGAAGTCACGTCGGAATTTTTCATAAGGAACACACCCAATCCATCCCATTGGTCTGTAAACTGACGTTTTGGTGCGTTTCGCACTAATTGGGTGCATTTGGGACCGTTTGTTTGCCTTACGGAACTCGGTGCCAATCTGGATGAACAAGTGCAAAAGTTCGTGCCACGAAGTCGCATCAGAATTTTTCTCAACGAACGCACCCGATCCACCCCATTGGACCCTAAAGTGACGTTTTGGTACGTTTCGAACTGTTTGGGTGCATTTGGGACCGTTTGGTTGCCTTACGAAACTCGGTGCAAAACGGGCCGAACAAGTGCAAAAGTTCGTGCAAACGAAGTCGCGTCAGAATTTTTCGCAACAAATGCACCCGATCCACCCCCATTGGACCCTAAATTGATGTTTTTGTGCGTTTCATACTATTTGGGTGCATTTGGGACCGTTTGGTTGCCTTACGGAACTCGGTGCAAAACGGGCAGAACTAGTGCAAAAGTTCGTGCCACGAAGTCGCATCAGAATTTTTCGCAACGAACGCACCCGATCCACCACATTGGACCCTAAACTGACGTTTTGGTGCGTTTTGTACTATTTGGGTGCATTTTGGACCGTTTGGTTGCCTTACGAAACTCGGTGCTAAACTGGCCGAACTAGTACATAAGTTTGTGCCACGAAGTCGCGTCCGAATTTTTCGCAACGAACGCACCCGATCCACCACTTTGGACCCTAAACTGACGTTTAGCTACGTTTCGTACTATTTGGGTGCATTTGGACCGTTTGGTTGCCTTACGGAACTCGGTGCAAAACGGGCCGAATTAGTGCAAAAGTTCGTGCCACGAAGTCGCATCAGAATTTTTCACAACAGATGTACCCGATCCACCCCATTGGACCCTAAACTGACGTTTTGCTACGTTTCGAACTATTTGGGTGCATTTGGGACCGTTTGGGTTGCCTTACGGAGCTCGGTGCAAAACGGGCCGAACTAGTGCAAAAGTTCGTGCCACGAAGTCGCATCAGAATTTTTCGCAACGAACGCACACGATCCACCCCATTGGACCCTAAACTCACGTTTTCATGCGTTTCGAACTATTTGGGTGCATTTGGGACCGTTTAGTTGCCTTACGAAACTCGGCGCAAAACAGGCCGAACTAGTGCAAAAGTTCGTGACACGAAGTCGCGTTGGAATTCTTCACAACGAACGCACCCGATCCACCCCATTAGACCCTAAACTGACATTTTGGTGCGTTTTGTACTATTTAGGTGCATTTGGGACCGTTTGGTTTCCTTACGGAACTCGATGCAAAACGGGCCGAACAGTGCAAAAGTTCGTGCCACGAAGTCGCGTCAGAATTTTTCGCAACGAATGCACCCGATCCACCACATTGGATCCTAAATTGACGTTTTGGTGTCTTTCGAGCTATTTGGGTGCATTTGGGACCGTTTGGTTGCCTTACGGAACTCGGTGCAAAACGGACCGAACTAGTGCAAAAGTTCGTGCCACGAAGTCGCGTCAGAATTTTTCGCAAGGAACGCACCCGATCCACCCCATTGGACGCTAAACTGATGTTTTGGTGCATTTCGTACTATTTGCGTGCATTTGGTTCCGTTTGGTTGCCTTACGGAACTCGGTGCAAAACGGGCCGAACAAGTGCAAAAGTTTGTGTCACGAAGTCGCGTCGAAATTTTTCGCAAGGAACACACCCGATCCACCTCATTGGACCCTAAACTAATGTTTAGGGGCATTTCGTACTATTTGCGTGCATTTGGTTCTGTTTGGTTGCCTTGCGGATCTCGGTGCAAAACGGGCTGAACAAGTGCAAAAGTTCGTGGCACGAAGTCGCGTGGGAATTTTTCGCAACGAACGCACCCGATCCACCCCATTAGACCCTAAACTGATGTTTTGGTACGTTTTGTATTATTTGGGCGCATTTGGGACCATTTGGTCGCCTTACGGAACTCGGTGCAAAACGGACCGAACTAGTGCAAAAGTTCGTGCCACGAAGTCGCGTCAGAATTTTTCGCAAGGAACACACCCGATCCACCCCATTGGATCCTAACCTGATGTTTTGGTGCATTTCGTACTATTTGTGTGCATTTGGTACCGTTTGGTTGCCTTACAGAACTCGGTGCAAAACGGGCCGAACAAGTGCAAAAGTTCGTGCCTCGAAGTCGCGTCAGAATTTTTTCGCAACAGATGCACCCGATCCACCCCATTAGACCCTAAACTGACGTTTTGGTGCGTTTCGAACTATTTGGGTGCATTTGGGACCGTTTGGTTGCCTAACGAAACTCAGTGCAAAACGGGCCGAACTATGGCAAAAGTTCGGGCCACGAAGTCGCGTCAGAATTTTTCGCAATGAACGCACCCGATCCACCCCATTGGACCCTAAACAGACGTTTTGGTCCGTTTCATACTATTTGGGTGCATTTGGGACCATTTGGTTGCCTTACGGAACTCGGTGCAAAACGGGCTGAACAAGCGCAAAAGTTCGTGCCACGAAGTCGCGTCGGAATTTTTCGCAACGAACGCACGCGATCCACCACATTGGACCCTAAACTGACGTTTTGGTGCATTTTGTACTATTTGGGTGCATTTTGGACCGTTTGGTTGCCTTACGAAACTCGGTGCTAAACTGGCCGAACTAGTACAGAAGTTCGTGCCACGAAGTCGCGTCGGAATTTTTCGCAACGAACGCACCCGATCCACCGCTTTGGACCCTAAACTGACATTTAGCTACGTTTCATACTATTTGGGTGCATTTGGACCGTTTGGTTGCCTTACGGAACTCGGTGCAAAACGGGCCGAACTAGTGCAAAAGTTCGTGCCACGAAGTCGCATCAGAATTTTACGTAACGGATGTACCCGATCCACCCCATTGGACCCTAAACTGACGTTTTGCTACGTTTCGAACTATTTGGGTGCATTTGGGACCGTTTGGTTGCCTTACGGAGCTCGGTGCAAAATGGGCCGAACTAGTGCAAAAGTTCGTGCCACGAAGTCGCATCAGAATTTTTCGCAACAAACGCACACGATCCACCCCATTGGACCCTAAACTCACGTTTTCATGCGTTTCGAACTATTTGGGTGCATTTGGGACCGTTTAGTTGCCTTACGAAACTCGGCGCAAAACAGGCCGAACTAGTGCAAAAGATCATGACACGAAGTCGCGTTGGAATTCTTCACAACGAACGCACCCGATCCACCCCATTAGACCCTAAACTGACATTTTGGTGCGTTTTGTACTATTTAGGTGCATTTGGGACCGTTTGGTTGCCTTACGGAACTCGATGCAAAACGGGCCGAACAAGTGCAAAAGTTCGTGCCACGAAGTCGCGTCAGAATTTTTCGCAACGAATGCACCCGATCCACCACATTGGACCCTAAATTGACGTTTTGGTGTCTTTCGAGCTATTTGGGTGTATTTGGGACCGTTTGGTTGCCTTACGGAACTCGGTGCAAAATGGACCGAACTAGTGCAAAAGTTCGTGCCACGAAGTCGCGTCAGAATTTTTCGCAAGGAACGCACCCGATCCACCCCATTGGACCCTAAACTAATGTTTTGGTGCATTTCGTACTATTTGTCTGCATTTGGTTCCGTTTGGTTGCCTTACGGAACTCGGTGCAAAACGGGCCGAACAAGTGCAAAAGTTTGTGTCACGAAGTCGCGTCGAAATTTTTCGCAAGGAACGCACCCGATCCACCCCATTGGACCCTAAACTAACGTTTTGGTGCGTTTCGTACTATTTGGGAGCATTTGGGACCGTTTGGTTGCCTTACGAAACTCGGCGCAAAACAGGCCGAACTAGTGCAAAAGTTCGTGACACGAAGTCGCGTAGGAATTTTATGCAACGAACGAACCCGATCCACCCTATTTGACTCTAAACTAAAAATTTTGGTGCGTTTCGTACTATTTGGGTGCATTTGGGACCGTTTGGTTGCCTTACGAAACTCGGTGCAAAACGGACCGAACTAGTGCAAAAGTTCGTGCCACGAAGTCGCGTCAGAATTTTTCGCAAGGAACACACCCGATCCGTCCCATTGGACCCTAACCTGATGTTTTGGTGCATTTCATACTATTTGCGTGCATTTGGTACCGTTTGGTTACCTTACAGAACTCGGTGCAAAACAGGCCGAGCAAGTGCAAAAGTTCGTGCCACGAAGTCGCCTCAGAATTTTTCACAACGAACGCACCCGATCCACCCCATTGGACCCTAAACTGATGTCTTGGGGCGTTTCGTATTATTTGCGTGCATTTGGGACCGTTTGGTTGCCTTACGGAATTCGGTGCAAAACGGGCCGAACTAGTGCAAAAGTTCGCGCCACGAAGTCACGTCGGAATTTTTCAAAAGGAACACACCCAATCCATCCCATTGGTCTGTAAACTGACGTTTTGGTGCGTTTCGCACTAATTGGGTGCATTTGGGACCGTTTGTTTGCCTTACGGAACTCGGTGCCAATCTGGATGAACAAGTGCAAAAGTTCGTGCCACGAAGTCGCATCAGAATTTTTCTCAACGAACGCACCCGATCCACCCCATTGGACCCTAAAGTGACGTTTTGGTACGTTTCGAACTGTTTGGGTGCATTTGGGACCGTTTGGTTGCCTTACGAAACTCGGTGCAAAACGGGCCGAACAAGTGCAAAAGTTCGTGCAACGAAGTCGCGTCAGAATTTTTCGCAACAAATGCACCCGATCCACCCCCATTGGACCCTAAATTGATGTTTTGGTGCGTTTCATACTATTTGGGTGCATTTGGGACCGTTTGGTTGCCTTACGGAACTCGGTGCAAAACGGGCAGAACTAGTGCAAAAGTTCGTGCCACGAAGTCGCATCAGAATTTTTCGCAACGAACGCACCCGATCCACCACATTGGACCCTAAACTGACGTTTTGGTGCGTTTTGTACTATTTGGGTGCATTTTGGACCGTTTGGTTGCCTTACGAAACTCGGTGCTAAACTGGCCGAACTAGTACATAAGTTTGTGCCACGAAGTCGCGTCCGAATTTTTCGCAACGAACGCACCCGATCCACCACTTTGGACCCTAAACTGACGTTTAGCTACGTTTCGTACTATTTGGGTGCATTTGGACCGTTTGGTTGCCTTACGGAACTCGGTGCAAAACGGGCCGAATTAGTGCAAAAGTTCGTGCCACGAAGTCGCATCAGAATTTTTCACAACAGATGTACCCGATCCACCCCATTGGACCCTAAACTGACGTTTTGCTACGTTTCGAACTATTTGGGTGCATTTGGGACCGTTTGGTTGCCTTACGGAGCTCGGTGCAAAACGGGCCGAACTAGTGCAAAAGTTCGTGCCACGAAGTCGCATCAGAATTTTTCGCAACGAACGCACACGATCCACCCCATTGGACCCTAAACTCACGTTTTCATGCGTTTCGAACTATTTGGGTGCATTTGGGACCGTTTAGTTGCCTTACGAAACTCGGCGCAAAACAGGCCGAACTAGTGCAAAAGTTCATGACACGAAGTCGCGTTGGAATTCTTCACAACGAACGCACCCGATCCACCCCATTAGACCCTAAACTGACATTTTGGTGCGTTTTGTACTATTTAGGTGCATTTGGGACCGTTTGGTTGCCTTACGGAACTCGATGCAAAACGGGCCGAACAAGTGCAAAAGTTCGTGCCACGAAGTCGCGTCAGAATTTTTCGCAACGAATGCACCCGATCCACCACATTGGATCCTAAATTGACGTTTTGGTGTCTTTCGAGCTATTTGGGTGCATTTGGGACCGTTTGGTTGCCTTACGGAACTCGGTGCAAAACGGACCGAACTAGTGCAAAAGTTCGTGCCACGAAGTCGCGTCAGAATTTTTCGCAAGGAACGCACCCGATCCACCCCATTGGACGCTAAACTGATGTTTTGGTGCATTTCGTACTATTTGCGTGCATTTGGTTCCGTTTGGTTGCCTTACGGAACTCGGTGCAAAACGGGCCGAACAAGTGCAAAAGTTTGTGTCACGAAGTCGCGTCGAAATTTTTCGCAAGGAATGCACCCGATCCACCCCATTGGACCCTAAACTAATGTTTAGGGGCATTTCGTACTATTTGCGTGCATTTGGTTCTGTTTGGTTGCCTTGCGGATCTCGGTGCAAAACGGGCTGAACAAGTGCAAAAGTTCGTGGCACGAAGTCGCGTGGGAATTTTTCGCAACGAACGCACCCGATCCACCCCATTAGACCCTAAACTGATGTTTTGGTACGTTTTGTATTATTTGGGCGCATTTGGGACCATTTGGTTGCCTTACGGAACTCGGTGCAAAACGGACCGAACTAGTGCAAAAGTTCGTGCCACGAAGTCGCGTCAGAATTTTTCGCAAGGAACACACCCGATCCACCCCATTGGATCCTAACCTGATGTTTTGGTGCATTTCGTACTATTTGTGTGCATTTGGTACCGTTTGGTTGCCTTACAGAACTCGGTGCAAAACGGGCCGAACAAGTGCAAAAGTTCGTGCCTCGAAGTCGCGTCAGAATTTTTCGCAACAGATGCACCCGATCCACCCCATTAGACCCTAAACTGACGTTTTGGTGCGTTTCGAACTATTTGGGTGCATTTGGGACCGTTTGGTTGCCTAACGAAACTCAGTGCAAAACGGGCCGAACTATGGCAAAAGTTCGGGCCACGAAGTCGCGTCAGAATTTTTCGCAATGAACGCACCCGGTCCACCCCATTGGACCCTAAACAGACGTTTTGGTCCGTTTCATACTATTTGGGTGCATTTGGGACCATTTGGTTGCCTTACGGAACTCGGTGCAAAACGGGCTGAACAAGCGCAAAAGTTCGTGCCACGAAGTCGCGTCGGAATTTTTCGCAACGAACGCACGCGATCCACCACATTGGACCCTAAACTGACGTTTTGGTGCATTTTGTACTATTTGGGTGCATTTTGGACCGTTTGGTTGCCTTACGAAACTCGGTGCTAAACTGGCCGAACTAGTACAGAAGTTCGTGCCACGAAGTCGCGTCGGAATTTTTCGCAACGAACGCACCCGATCCACCGCTTTGGACCCTAAACTGACATTTAGCTACGTTTCATACTATTTGGGTGCATTTGGACCGTTTGGTTGCCTTACGGAACTCGGTGCAAAACGGGCCGAACTAGTGCAAAAGTTCGTGCCACGAAGTCGCATCAGAATTTTACGTAACGGATGTACCCGATCCACCCCATTGGACCCTAAACTGACGTTTTGCTACGTTTCGAACTATTTGGGTGCATTTGGGACCGTTTGGTTGCCTTACGGAGCTCGGTGCAAAATGGGCCGAACTAGTGCAAAAGTTCGTGCCACGAAGTCGCATCAGAATTTTTCGCAACAAACGCACACGATCCACCCCATTGGACCCTAAACTCACGTTTTCATGCGTTTCGAACTATTTGGGTGCATTTGGGACCGTTTAGTTGCCTTACGAAACTCGGCGCAAAACAGGCCGAACTAGTGCAAAAGATCATGACACGAAGTCGCGTTGGAATTCTTCACAACGAACGCACCCGATCCACCCCATTAGACCCTAAACTGACATTTTGGTGCGTTTTGTACTATTTAGGTGCATTTGGGACCGTTTGGTTGCCTTACGGAACTCGATGCAAAACGGGCCGAACAAGTGCAAAAGTTCGTGCCACGAAGTCGCGTCAGAATTTTTCGCAACGAATGCACCCGATCCACCACATTGGACCCTAAATTGACGTTTTGGTGTCTTTCGAGCTATTTGGGTGTATTTGGGACCGTTTGGTTGCCTTACGGAACTCGGTGCAAAACGGACCGAACTAGTGCAAAAGTTCGTGCCACGAAGTCGCGTCAGAATTTTTCGCAAGGAACGCACCCGATCCACCCCATTGGACCCTAAACTGATGTTTTGGTGCATTTCGTACTATTTGCGTGCATTTGGTTCCGTTTGGTTGCCTTACGGAACTCGGTGCAAAACGGGCCGAACAAGTGCAAAAGTTTGTGTCACGAAGTCGCGTCGAAATTTTTCGCAAGGAACGCACCCGATCCACCCCACTAGGACCCTAAACTAATGTTTAGGGGCATTTCGTACTATTTGCGTGCATTTGGTTCTGTTTGGTTGCCTTGCGGATCTCGGTGCAAAACGGGCTGAACAAGTGCAAAAGTTCGTGGCACGAAGTCGCGTGGGAATTTTTCGCAACGAACGCACCCGATCCACCCCATTAGACCCTAAACTGATGTTTTGGTACGTTTTGTATTATTTGGGCGCATTTGGGACCGTTTGGTTGCCTTACGGAACTCGGTGCAAAACGGACCGAACTAGTGCAAAAGTTCGTGCCACGAAGTCGCGTCAGAATTTTTCGCAAGGAACACACCCGATCCACCCCATTGGATCCTAACCTGATGTTTTGGTGCATTTCGTACTATTTGTGTGCATTTGGTACCGTTTGGTTGCCTTACAGAACTCGGTGCAAAACGGGCCGAACAAGTGCAAAAGTTCGTGCCTCGAAGTCGCGTCAGAATTTTTCGCAACAGATGCACCCGATCCACCCCATTAGACCCTAAACTGACGTTTTGGTGCGTTTCGAACTATTTGGGTGCATTTGGGACCGTTTGGTTGCCTTACGGAACTCGGTGCAAAACGGGCCGAACTAGTGCAAAAGTTCGTGCCACGAAGTCGCTTTGAATTTTTCCCAAGGAACGCACCAGAACCACCCCATTTTACCCTAAACTGATCTTTTGGTGCGTTTTGTACTATTTGGGTGCATTTGGGACCGTTTGGTTGCCTAACGAAACTCAGTGCAAAACGGGCCGAACTATGGCAAAAGTTCGTGCCACGAAGTCGCGTCAGAATTTTTCGCAATGAACGCACCCGATCCACCCCATTGGACCCTAAACAGACGTTTTGGTCCGTTTCATACTATTTGGGTGCATTTGGGACCATTTGGTTGCCTTACGGAACTCGGTGCAAAACGGGCTGAACAAGCGCAAAAGTTCGTGCCATGAAGTCGCGTCGGAATTTTTCGCAACGAACGCACGCGATCCACCACATTGGACCCTAAACTGATCTTTTGGTGCGTTTTGTACTATTTGGGTGCATTTTGGACCGTTTGGTTGCCTTACGAAACTCGGTGCTAAACTGGCCGAACTAGTACAGAAGTTCGTGCCACGAAGTCGCGTCGGAATTTTTCGCAACGAACGCACCCGATCCACCGCTTTGGACCCTAAACTGACATTTAGCTACGTTTCATACTATTTGGGTGCATTTGGACCGTTTGGTTGCCTTACGGAGCTCGGTGCAAAATGGGCCGAACTAGTGCAAAAGTTCGTGCCACGAAGTCGCATCAGAATTTTTCGCAACAAACGCACACGATCCACCCCATTGGACCCTAAACTCACGTTTTCATGCGTTTCGAACTATTTGGGTGCATTTGGGACCGTTTAGTTGCCTTACGAAACTCGGCGCAAAACAGGCCGAACTAGTGCAAAAGTTCGTGACACGAAGTCGCGTTGGAATTCTTCACAACGAACGCACCCGATCCACCCCATTAGACCCTAAACTGACATTTTGGTGCGTTTTGTACTATTTAGGTGCATTTGGGACCGTTTGGTTGCCTTACGGAACTCGATGCAAAACGGGCCGAACAAGTGCAAAAGTTCGTGCCACGAAGTCGCGTCAGAATTTTTCGCAACGAATGCACCCGATCCACCACATTGGATCCCTAAATTGACGTTTTGGTGTCTTTCGAGCTATTTGGGTGCATTTGGGACCGTTTGGTTGCCTTACGGAACTCGGTGCAAAACGGACCGAACTAGTGCAAAAGTTCGTGCCACGAAGTCGCGTCAGAATTTTTCGCAAGGAACGCACCCGATCCACCCCATTGGACCCTAAACTGATGTTTTGGTGCATTTCGTACTATTTGCGTGCATTTGGTTCCGTTTGGTTGCCTTACGGAACTCGGTGCAAAACGGGCCGAACAAGTGCAAAAGTTTGTGTCACGAAGTCGCGTCGAAATTTTTCGCAAGGAACTGCACCCGATCCACCCCATTGGACCCTAAACTAATGTTTAGGGGCATTTCGTACTATTTGCGTGCATTTGGTTCTGTTTGGTTGCCTTGCGGATCTCGGTGCAAAACGGGCTGAACAAGTGCAAAAGTTCGTGGCACGAAGTCGCGTGGGAATTTTTCGCAACGAACGCACCCGATCCACCCCATTAGACCCTAAACTGATGTTTTGGTACGTTTTGTATTATTTGGGCGCATTTGGGACCAGTTTGGTTGCCTTACGGAACTCGGTGCAAAACGGACCGAACTAGTGCAAAAGTTCGTGCCACGAAGTCGCGTCAGAATTTTTCGCAAGGAACACACCCGATCCACCCCATTGGATCCTAACCTGATGTTTTGGTGCATTTCGTACTATTTGTGTGCATTTGGTACCGTTTGGTTGCCTTACAGAACTCGGTGCAAAACGGGCCGAACAAGTGCAAAAGTTCGTGCCTCGAAGTCGCGTCAGAATTTTTCGCAACAGATGCACCCGATCCACCCCATTAGACCCTAAACTGACGTTTTGGTGCGTTTCGAACTATTTGGGTGCATTTGGGACCGTTTGGTTGCCTAACGAAACTCAGTGCAAAACGGGCCGAACTATGGCAAAAGTTCGGGCCACGAAGTCGCGTCAGAATTTTTCGCAATGAACGCACCCGGTCCACCCCATTGGACCCTAAACAGACGTTTTGGTCCGTTTCATACTATTTGGGTGCATTTGGGACCATTTGGTTGCCTTACGGAACTCGGTGCAAAACGGGCTGAACAAGCGCAAAAGTTCGTGCCACGAAGTCGCGTCGGAATTTTTCGCAACGAACGCACGCGATCCACCACATTGGACCCTAAACTGACGTTTTGGTGCATTTTGTACTATTTGGGTGCATTTTGGACCGTTTGGTTGCCTTACGAAACTCGGTGCTAAACTGGCCGAACTAGTACAGAAGTTCGTGCCACGAAGTCGCGTCGGAATTTTTCGCAACGAACGCACCCGATCCACCGCTTTGGACCCTAAACTGACATTTAGCTACGTTTCATACTATTTGGGTGCATTTGGACCGTTTGGTTGCCTTACGGAACTCGGTGCAAAACGGGCCGAACTAGTGCAAAAGTTCGTGCCACGAAGTCGCATCAGAATTTTACGTAACGGATGTACCCGATCCACCCCATTGGACCCTAAACTGACGTTTTGCTACGTTTCGAACTATTTGGGTGCATTTGGGACCGTTTGGTTGCCTTACGGAGCTCGGTGCAAAACTGGGCCGAACTAGTGCAAAAGTTCGTGCCACGAAGTCGCATCAGAATTTTTCGCAACAAACGCACACGATCCACCCCATTGGACCCTAAACTCACGTTTTCATGCGTTTCGAACTATTTGGGTGCATTTGGGACCGTTTAGTTGCCTTACGAAACTCGGCGCAAAACAGGCCGAACTAGTGCAAAAGATCATGACACGAAGTCGCGTTGGAATTCTTCACAACGAACGCACCCGATCCACCCCATTAGACCCTAAACTGACATTTTGGTGCGTTTTGTACTATTTAGGTGCATTTGGGACCGTTTGGTTGCCTTACGGAACTCGATGCAAAACGGGCCGAACAAGTGCAAAAGTTCGTGCCACGAAGTCGCGTCAGAATTTTTCGCAACGAATGCACCCGATCCACCACATTGGACCCTAAATTGACGTTTTGGTGTCTTTCGAGCTATTTGGGTGCATTTGGGACCGTTTGGTTGCCTTACGGAACTCGGTGCAAAACGGACCGAACTAGTGCAAAAGTTCGTGCCACGAAGTCGCGTCAGAATTTTTCGCAAGGAACGCACCCGATCCACCCCATTGGACCCTAAACTGATGTTTTGGTGCATTTCGTACTATTTGCGTGCATTTGGTTCCGTTTGGTTGCCTTACGGAACTCGGTGCAAAACGGGCCGAACAAGTGCAAAAGTTTGTGTCACGAAGTCGCGTCGAAATTTTTCGCAAGGAACGCACCCGATCCACCCCATTGGACCCTAAACTAATGTTTAGGGGCATTTCGTACTATTTGCGTGCATTTGGTTCTGTTTGGTTGCCTTGCGGATCTCGGTGCAAAACGGGCTGAACAAGTGCAAAAGTTCGTGGCACGAAGTCGCGTGGGAATTTTTCGCAACGAACGCACCCGATCCACCCCATTAGACCCTAAACTGATGTTTTGGTACGTTTTGTATTATTTGGGCGCATTTGGGACCAGTTTGGTTGCCTTACGGAACTCGGTGCAAAACGGACCGAACTAGTGCAAAAGTTCGTGCCACGAAGTCGCGTCAGAATTTTTCGCAAGGAACACACCCGATCCACCCCATTGGATCCTAACCTGATGTTTTGGTGCATTTCGTACTATTTGTGTGCATTTGGTACCGTTTGGTTGCCTTACAGAACTCGGTGCAAAACGGGCCGAACAAGTGCAAAAGTTCGTGCCTCGAAGTCGCGTCAGAATTTTTCGCAACAGATGCACCCGATCCACCCCATTAGACCCTAAACTGACGTTTTGGTGCGTTTCGAACTATTTGGGTGCATTTGGGACCGTTTGGTTGCCTAACGAAACTCAGTGCAAAACGGGCCGAACTATGGCAAAAGTTCGGGCCACGAAGTCGCGTCAGAATTTTTCGCAATGAACGCACCCGGTCCACCCCATTGGACCCTAAACAGACGTTTTGGTCCGTTTCATACTATTTGGGTGCATTTGGGACCATTTGGTTGCCTTACGGAACTCGGTGCAAAACGGGCTGAACAAGCGCAAAAGTTCGTGCCACGAAGTCGCGTCGGAATTTTTCGCAACGAACGCACGCGATCCACCACATTGGACCCTAAACTGACGTTTTGGTGCATTTTGTACTATTTGGGTGCATTTTGGACCGTTTGGTTGCCTTACGAAACTCGGTGCTAAACTGGCCGAACTAGTACAGAAGTTCGTGCCACGAAGTCGCGTCGGAATTTTTCGCAACGAACGCACCCGATCCACCGCTTTGGACCCTAAACTGACATTTAGCTACGTTTCATACTATTTGGGTGCATTTGGACCGTTTGGTTGCCTTACGGAACTCGGTGCAAAACGGGCCGAACTAGTGCAAAAGTTCGTGCCACGAAGTCGCATCAGAATTTTACGTAACGGATGTACCCGATCCACCCCATTGGACCCTAAACTGACGTTTTGCTACGTTTCGAACTATTTGGGTGCATTTGGGACCGTTTGGTTGCCTTACGGAGCTCGGTGCAAAACGGGCCGAACTAGTGCAAAAGTTCGTGCCACGAAGTCGCATCAGAATTTTTCGCAACAAACGCACACGATCCACCCCATTGGACCCTAAACTCACGTTTTCATGCGTTTCGAACTATTTGGGTGCATTTGGGACCGTTTAGTTGCCTTACGAAACTCGGCGCAAAACAGGCCGAACTAGTGCAAAAGATCATGACACGAAGTCGCGTTGGAATTCTTCACAACGAACGCACCCGATCCACCCCATTAGACCCTAAACTGACATTTTGGTGCGTTTTGTACTATTTAGGTGCATTTGGGACCGTTTGGTTGCCTTACGGAACTCGATGCAAAACGGGCCGAACAAGTGCAAAAGTTCGTGCCACGAAGTCGCGTCAGAATTTTTCGCAACGAATGCACCCGATCCACCACATTGGACCCTAAATTGACGTTTTGGTGTCTTTCGAGCTATTTGGGTGTATTTGGGACCGTTTGGTTGCCTTACGGAACTCGGTGCAAAACGGACCGAACTAGTGCAAAAGTTCGTGCCACGAAGTCGCGTCAGAATTTTTCGCAAGGAACGCACCCGATCCACCCCATTGGACCCTAAACTGATGTTTTGGTGCATTTCGTACTATTTGCGTGCATTTGGTTCCGTTTGGTTGCCTTACGGAACTCGGTGCAAAACGGGCCGAACAAGTGCAAAAGTTTGTGTCACGAAGTCGCGTCGAAATTTTTCGCAAGGAACGCACCCGATCCACCCCATTGGACCCTAAACTAATGTTTAGGGGCATTTCGTACTATTTGCGTGCATTTGGTTCTGTTTGGTTGCCTTGCGGATCTCGGTGCAAAACGGGCTGAACAAGTGCAAAAGTTCGTGGCACGAAGTCGCGTGGGAATTTTTCGCAACGAACGCACCCGATCCACCCCATTAGACCCTAAACTGATGTTTTGGTACGTTTTGTATTATTTGGGCGCATTTGGGACCGTTTGGTTGCCTTACGGAACTCGGTGCAAAACGGACCGAACTAGTGCAAAAGTTCGTGCCACGAAGTCGCGTCAGAATTTTTCGCAAGGAACACACCCGATCCACCCCATTGGATCCTAACCTGATGTTTTGGTGCATTTCGTACTATTTGTGTGCATTTGGTACCGTTTGGTTGCCTTACAGAACTCGGTGCAAAACGGGCCGAACAAGTGCAAAAGTTCGTGCCTCGAAGTCGCGTCAGAATTTTTCGCAACAGATGCACCCGATCCACCCCATTAGACCCTAAACTGACGTTTTGGTGCGTTTCGAACTATTTGGGTGCATTTGGGACCGTTTGGTTGCCTTACGGAACTCGGTGCAAAACGGGCCGAACTAGTGCAAAAGTTCGTGCCACGAAGTCGCTTTGAATTTTTCCCAAGGAACGCACCAGAACCACCCCATTTTACCCTAAACTGATCTTTTGGTGCGTTTTGTACTATTTGGGTGCATTTGGGACCGTTTGGTTGCCTAACGAAACTCAGTGCAAAACGGGCCGAACTATGGCAAAAGTTCGTGCCACGAAGTCGCGTCAGAATTTTTCGCAATGAACGCACCCGATCCACCCCATTGGACCCTAAACAGACGTTTTGGTCCGTTTCATACTATTTGGGTGCATTTGGGACCATTTGGTTGCCTTACGGAACTCGGTGCAAAACGGGCTGAACAAGCGCAAAAGTTCGTGCCATGAAGTCGCGTCGGAATTTTTCGCAACGAACGCACGCGATCCACCACATTGGACCCTAAACTGATCTTTTGGTGCGTTTTGTACTATTTGGGTGCATTTTGGACCGTTTGGTTGCCTTACGAAACTCGGTGCTAAACTGGCCGAACTAGTACAGAAGTTCGTGCCACGAAGTCGCGTCGGAATTTTTCGCAACGAACGCACCCGATCCACCGCTTTGGACCCTAAACTGACATTTAGCTACGTTTCATACTATTTGGGTGCATTTGGACCGTTTGGTTGCCTTACGGAACTCGGTGCAAAACGGGCCGAACTAGTGCAAAAGTTCGTGCCACGAAGTCGCATCAGAATTTTTCGCAACAAACGCACACGATCCACCCCATTGGACCCTAAACTCACGTTTTCATGCGTTTCGAACTATTTGGGTGCATTTGGGACCGTTTAGTTGCCTTACGAAACTCGGCGCAAAACAGGCCGAACTAGTGCAAAAGATCATGACACGAAGTCGCGTTGGAATTCTTCACAACGAACGCACCCGATCCACCCCATTAGACCCTAAGCTGACATTTTGGTGCGTTTTGTACTATTTAGGTGCATTTGGGACCGTTTGGTTGCCTTACGGAACTCGATGCAAAACGGGCCGAACAAGTGCAAAAGTTCGTGCCACGAAGTCGCGTCAGAATTTTTCGCAACGAATGCACCCGATCCACCACATTGGACCCTAAATTGACGTTTTGGTGTCTTTCGAGCTATTTGGGTGCATTTGGGACCGTTTGGTTGCCTTACGGAACTCGGTGCAAAACGGACCGAACTAGTGCAAAAGTTCGTGCCACGAAGTCGCGTCAGAATTTTTCGCAAGGAACGCACCCGATCCACCCCATTGGACCCTAAACTGATGTTTTGGTGCATTTCGTACTATTTGCGTGCATTTGGTTCCGTTTGGTTGCCTTACGGAACTCGGTGCAAAACGGGCCGAACAAGTGCAAAAGTTTGTGTCACGAAGTCGCGTCGAAATTTTTCGCAAGGAACGCACCCGATCCACCCCATTGGACCCTAAACTAATGTTTAGGGGCATTTCGTACTATTTGCGTGCATTTGGTTCTGTTTGGTTGCCTTGCGGATCTCGGTGCAAAACGGGCTGAACAAGTGCAAAAGTTCGTGGCACGAAGTCGCGTGGGAATTTTTCGCAACGAACGCACCCGATCCACCCCATTAGACCCTAAACTGATGTTTTGGTACGTTTTGTATTATTTGGGCGCATTTGGGACCGTTTGGTTGCCTTACGGAACTCGGTGCAAAACGGACCGAACTAGTGCAAAAGTTCGTGCCACGAAGTCGCGTCAGAATTTTTCGCAAGGAACACACCCGATCCACCCCATTGGATCCTAACCTGATGTTTTGGTGCATTTCGTACTATTTGTGTGCATTTGGTACCGTTTGGTTGCCTTACAGAACTCGGTGCAAAACGGGCCGAACAAGTGCAAAAGTTCGTGCCTCGAAGTCGCGTCAGAATTTTTCGCAACAGATGCACCCGATCCACCCCATTAGACCCTAAACTGACGTTTTGGTGCGTTTCGAACTATTTGGGTGCATTTGGGACCGTTTGGTTGCCTTACGGAACTCGGTGCAAAACGGGCCGAACTAGTGCAAAAGTTCGTGCCACGAAGTCGCTTTGAATTTTTCGCAAGGAACGCACCAGAATCCACCCCATTTGACCCTAAACTGATCGTTTTGGTGCGTTTTGTACTATTTGGGTGCATTTGGGACCGTTTGGTTGCCTTACGAAACTCGGTGCTAAACTGGCCGAACTAGTACAGAAGTTCGTGCCACGAAGTCGCGTCGGAATTTTTCGCAACGAACGCACCCGATCCACCGCTTTGGACCCTAAACTGACATTTAGCTACGTTTCATACTATTTGGGTGCATTTGGACCGTTTGGTTGCCTTACGGAACTCGGTGCAAAACGGGCCGAACTAGTGCAAAAGTTCGTGCCACGAAGTCGCATCAGAATTTTTCGTAACGGATGTACCCGATCCACCCCATTGGACCCTAAACTGACGTTTTGCTACGTTTCGAACTATTTGGGTGCATTTGGGACCGTTTGGTTGCCTTACGGAGCTCGGTGCAAAACGGGCCGAACTAGTGCAAAAGTTCGTGCCACGAAGTCGCATCAGAATTTTTCGCAACAAACGCACACGATCCACCCCATTGGACCCTAAACTCACGTTTTCATGCGTTTCGAACTATTTGGGTGCATTTGGGACCGTTTAGTTGCCTTACGAAACTCGGCGCAAAACAGGCCGAACTAGTGCAAAAGTCATGACACGAAGTCGCGTTGGAATTCTTCACAACGAACGCACCCGATCCACCCCATTGGACCCTAAACTGACATTTTGGTGCGTTTTGTACTATTTAGGTGCATTTGGGACCGTTTGGTTGCCTTACGGAACTCGATGCAAAACGGGCCGAACAAGTGCAAAAGTTCGTGCCACGAAGTCGCGTCAGAATTTTTCGCAACGAATGCACCCGATCCACCACATTGGACCCTAAATTGACGTTTTGGTGTCTTTCGAGCTATTTGGGTGCATTTGGGACCGTTTGGTTGCCTTACGGAACTCGGTGCAAAACGGACCGAACTAGTGCAAAAGTTCGTGCCACGAAGTCGCGTCAGAATTTTTCGCAAGGAACGCACCCGATCCACCCCATTGGACCCTAAACTGATGTTTTGGTGCATTTCGTACTATTTGCGTGCATTTGGTTCCGTTTGGTTGCCTTACGGAACTCGGTGCAAAACGGGCCGAACAAGTGTAAAAGTTTGTGTCACGAAGTCGCGTCGAAATTTTTCGCAAGGAACGCACCCGATCCACCCCATTGGACCCTAAACTAATGTTTAGGGGCATTTCGTACTATTTGCGTGCATTTGGTTCTGTTTGGTTTGCCTTGCGGATCTCGGTGCAAAACGGGCTGAACAAGTGCAAAAGTTCGTGGCACGAAGTCGCGTGGGAATTTTTCGCAACGAACGCACCCGATCCACCCCATTAGACCCTAAACTGATGTTTTGGTACGTTTTGTATTATTTGGGCGTATTTGGGACCGTTTGGTTGCCTTACGGAACTCGGTGCAAAACGGACCGAACTAGTGCAAAAGTTCGTGCCACGAAGTCGCGTCAGAATTTTCGCAAGGAACACACCCGATCCACCCCATTGGATCCTAACCTGATGTTTTGGTGCATTTCGTTACTATTTGTGTGCATTTGGTACCGTTTGGTTGCCTTACAGAACTCGGTGCCAAAACGGGCCGAACAAGTGCAAAAGTTCGTGCCTCGAAGTCGCGTCAGAATTTTTCGCACAACAAGATGCACCCGATCCACCCATTAGACCCTAAACTGACGTTTTGGTGCGTTTCGAACTATTTGGGTGCATTTGGGACCGTTTGGTTGCCTTACGGAACTCGGTGCAAAACGGGCGAACTAGTGCAAAAGTTCGTGCCACGAAGTCGCGTTGAATTTTTCGCAAGGAACGCACCAGAACCACCCCATTTTACCCTAAACTGAATCTTTGGTGCGTTTTGTACTATTTGGGTGCATTTGGGGACCGTTTGGTTGCCTTACGAAAACTCGGTGCTAAAACTGGCCGAACTAGTACAGAAGTTCGTGCCACGAAGTCGCGTCGGAATTTTTCGCAACGAACGCACCCGATCCACCGCATTGGACCCTAAACTGACAGTTTAAGCTATGTTTCGAATACTATTTGGGTGCATTTGGACCGTTTGGTTGCCTTACGGAAGCTCGGTGCAAAACGGGCCGAACTAGTGCAAAAGTTCGTTGCCACGAAAGTCGCATCAGAATTTTACGTAAGCAACTGTCACACGATCCACCCCATTGGACCCTAAACTGACGTTTTGCTAGCGTTTCGAACTATTTGAGGTGCATTTGGGAACCGTTTAGGTTGCCTTACGAACTCGGTGCAAAACAGGGCCGAACTAGTGCAAAAGTTCAGTGACACGAAGTCGCAGTCAGAATTTTCGTCAAAACGAACGCACCACGATCCACCCCATTGGACCCTAAACTGCACATTTTCGGATGCGTTTTCGAACTATTTGGGTGCATTTGGGACCGTTTAGGTTGCCTTACGGAACTCGGCTGCAAAACAGGGCCGAACTAAGTGCAAAAGTTCGTGCCACGAAGTCGCGTCAGAATTTTCGCCAACGAATGCACCCGATCCACCACCTTGGACCCTAAATTGACTTTTGGTGTCTTTCGGTAGCTATTTGGTGCATTTGGGAGCGTTTGGTTGCCTTACGGAACTCGATGCAAAACGGGCCGAACAAGTGCAAAAGTTCGTGCCACGAAGTCGCGTCAGAATTTTTCGCAACGAATGCACCCGATCCACCACATTGGACCCTAAATTGACGTTTTGGTGTCTTTCGAGCTATTTGGGTGAATTTGGGACCGTTTGGTTGCCTTACGGAACTCGGTGCAAAACGGACCGAACTAGTGCAAAAGTTCGTGCCACGAAGTCGCGTCAGAATTTTTCGCAAGGAACGCACCCGATCCACCCCATTGGACCCTAAACTGATGTTTTGGTGCATTTCGTACTATTTGCGTGCATTTGGTTCCGTTTGGTTGCCTTACGGAACTCGGTGCAAAACGGGCCGAACAAGTGCAAAAGTTTGTGTCACGAAGTCGCGTCGAAATTTTTCGCAAGGAACGCACCCGATCCACCCCATTGGACCCTAAACTAATGTTTAGGGGCATTTCGTATTTGCGTGCATTTGGTTCTGTTTGGTTGCCTTACGGAACTCGGTGCAAAACGGACCGAACTAGTGCAAAAGTTCGTGCCACGAAGTCGCGTCAGAATTTTTCGCAAGGAACGCACCCGATCCACCCCATTGGATCCTAACCTGATGTTTTGGTGCATTTCGTACTATTTGTGTGCATTTGGTACCGTTTGGTTGCCTTACAGGAACTCGGTGCAAAACGGGACCGAACTAGTGCAAAAGTTCGTGCCTACGAAGTCGCGTCAGAATTTTTCGCAACAGATGCACCCGATCCACCCCATTAGATCCCTAACCTGATCGTTTTGGTGCAGTTTCGTAACTATTTGTGTGCATTTGGGACCGTTTGGTTGCCTTACGGAACTCGGTGCAAAACGGGCCGAACTAGTGCAAAAGTTCGTGCCACGAAGTCGCTTTGAATTTTTCGCACAGGAACGCACCAGAACCACCCCATTTTACCCTAAACTGAACTTTTGGTGCGTTTTGTACTATTTGGGTGCATTTGGGACCGTTTGGTTGCCTAACGAAACTCAGTGCAAAACGGGCCGAACTATGGCAAAAGTTCGTGCCACGAAGTCGCGTCAGAATTTTTCGCAACGAACGCACCCGATCCACCCCATTGGACCCTAAACAGACGTTTTGGTCCGTTTCATACTATTTGGGTGCATTTGGGACCATTTGGTTGCCTTACGGAACTCGGTGCAAAACGGGCTGAACAAGCGCAAAAGTTCGTGCCATGAAGTCGCGTCGGAATTTTTCGCAACGAACGCACGCGATCCACCACATTGGACCCTAAACTGACGTTTTGGTGCGTTTTGTACTATTTGGGTGCATTTTGGACCGTTTGGTTGCCTTACGAAACTCGGTGCTAAACTGGCCGAACTAGTACAGAAGTTCGTGCCACGAAGTCGCGTCGGAATTTTTCGCAACGAACGCACCCGATCCACCGCTTTGGACCCTAAACTGACATTTAGCTACGTTTCATACTATTTGGGTGCATTTGGACCGTTTGGTTGCCTTACGGAACTCGGTGCAAAACGGGCCGAACTAGTGCAAAAGTTCGTGCCACGAAGTCGCATCAGAATTTTTCGTAACGGATGTACCCGATCCACCCCATTGGACCCTAAACTGACGTTTTGCTACGTTTCGAACTATTTGGGTGCATTTGGGACCGTTTGGTTGCCTTACGGAGCTCGGTGCAAAACGGGCCGAACTAGTGCAAAAGTTCGTGCCACGAAGTCGCATCAGAATTTTTCGCAACAAACGCACACGATCCACCCCATTGGACCCTAAACTCACGTTTTCATGCGTTTCGAACTATTTGGGTGCATTTGGGACCGTTTAGTTGCCTTACGAAACTCGGCGCAAAACAGGCCGAACTAGTGCAAAAGTTCATGACACGAAGTCGCGTTGGAATTCTTCACAACGAACGCACCCGATCCACCCCATTGGACCCTAAACTGACATTTTGGTGCGTTTTGTACTATTTAGGTGCATTTGGGACCGTTTGGTTGCCTTACGGAACTCGATGCAAAACGGGCCGAACAAGTGCAAAAGTTCGTGCCACGAAGTCGCGTCAGAATTTTTCGCAACGAATGCACCCGATCCACCACATTGGACCCTAAATTGACGTTTTGGTGTCTTTCGAGCTATTTGGGTGCATTTGGGACCGTTTGGTTGCCTTACGGAACTCGGTGCAAAACGGACCGAACTAGTGCAAAAGTTCGTGCCACGAAGTCGCGTCAGAATTTTTCGCAAGGAACGCACCCGATCCACCCCATTGGACCCTAAACTGATGTTTTGGTGCATTTCGTACTATTTGCGTGCATTTGGTTCCGTTTGGTTGCCTTACGGAACTCGGTGCAAAACGGGCCGAACAAGTGCAAAAGTTTGTGTCACGAAGTCGCGTCGAAATTTTTCGCAAGGAACGCACCCGATCCACCCCATTGGACCCTAAACTAATGTTTAGGGGCATTTCGTACTATTTGCGTGCATTTGGTTCTGTTTGGTTGCCTTGCGGATCTCGGTGCAAAACGGGCTGAACAAGTGCAAAAGTTCGTGGCACGAAGTCGCGTGGGAATTTTTCGCAACGAACGCACCCGATCCACCCCATTAGACCCTAAACTGATGTTTTGGTACGTTTTGTATTATTTGGGCGCATTTGGGACCGTTTGGTTGCCTTACGGAACTCGGTGCAAAACGGACCGAACTAGTGCAAAAGTTCGTGCCACGAAGTCGCGTCAGAATTTTTCGCAAGGAACACACCCGATCCACCCCATTGGATCCTAACCTGATGTTTTGGTGCATTTCGTACTATTTGTGTGCATTTGGTACCGTTTGGTTGCCTTACAGAACTCGGTGCAAAACGGGCCGAACAAGTGCAAAAGTTCGTGCCTCGAAGTCGCGTCAGAATTTTTCGCAACAGATGCACCCGATCCACCCCATTAGACCCTAAACTGACGTTTTGGTGCGTTTCGAACTATTTGGGTGCATTTGGGACCGTTTGGTTGCCTTACGGAACTCGGTGCAAAACGGGCCGAACTAGTGCAAAAGTTCGTGCCACGAAGTCGCTTTGAATTTTTCGCAAGGAACGCACCAGAACCACCCCATTTTACCCTAAACTGAACTTTTGGTGCGTTTTGTACTATTTGGGTGCATTTGGGACCGTTTGGTTGCCTAACGAAACTCAGTGCAAAACGGGCCGAACTATGGCAAAAGTTCGTGCCACGAAGTCGCGTCAGAATTTTTCGCAACGAACGCACCCGATCCACCCCATTGGACCCTAAACAGACGTTTTGGTCCGTTTCATACTATTTGGGTGCATTTGGGACCATTTGGTTGCCTTACGGAACTCGGTGCAAAACGGGCTGAACAAGCGCAAAAGTTCGTGCCATGAAGTCGCGTCGGAATTTTTCGCAACGAACGCACGCGATCCACCACATTGGACCCTAAACTGACGTTTTGGTGCGTTTTGTACTATTTGGGTGCATTTTGGACCGTTTGGTTGCCTTACGAAACTCGGTGCTAAACTGGCCGAACTAGTACAGAAGTTCGTGCCACGAAGTCGCGTCGGAATTTTTCGCAACGAACGCACCCGATCCACCGCTTTGGACCCTAAACTGACATTTAGCTACGTTTCATACTATTTGGGTGCATTTGGACCGTTTGGTTGCCTTACGGAACTCGGTGCAAAACGGGCCGAACTAGTGCAAAAGTTCGTGCCACGAAGTCGCATCAGAATTTTTCGTAACGGATGTACCCGATCCACCCCATTGGACCCTAAACTGACGTTTTGCTACGTTTCGAACTATTTGGGTGCATTTGGGACCGTTTGGTTGCCTTACGGAGCTCGGTGCAAAACGGGCCGAACTAGTGCAAAAGTTCGTGCCACGAAGTCGCATCAGAATTTTTCGCAACAAACGCACACGATCCACCCCATTGGACCCTAAACTCACGTTTTCATGCGTTTCGAACTATTTGGGTGCATTTGGGACCGTTTAGTTGCCTTACGAAACTCGGCGCAAAACAGGCCGAACTAGTGCAAAAGTTCATGACACGAAGTCGCGTTGGAATTCTTCACAATGAACGCACCCGATCCACCCCATTGGACCCTAAACTGACATTTTGGTGCGTTTTGTACTATTTAGGTGCATTTGGGACCGTTTGGTTGCCTTACGGAACTCGATGCAAAACGGGCCGAACAAGTGCAAAAGTTCGTGCCACGAAGTCGCGTCAGAATTTTCGCAACGAATGCACCCGATCCACCACATTGGACCCTAAATTGACGTTTTGGTGTCTTTCGAGCTATTTGGGTGCATTTGGGACCGTTTGGTTGCCTTACGAACTCGGTGCAAAACGGACCGAACTAGTGCAAAGTTCGTGCCACGAAGTCGCGTCAGAATTTTTCGCAAGGAACGCACCCGATCCACCCCATTGGACCCTAAACTGATGTTTTGGTGCATTTCGTACTATTTGCGTGCATTTGGTTCCGTTTGGTTGCCTTACGGAACTCGGTGCAAAACGGGCCGAACTAGTGCAAAAGTTTCGTGTCCACGAAGTCGCGTCAGAATTTTTCGCAAGGAACACACCCGATCCACCCCATTGGACCCTAAACTATGTTTTGGGGCATTTCGTACTATTTGTGTGCATTTGGTTCCGTTTGGTTGCCTTGAACTCGGTGCAAAACGGGCCGAACAAGTGCAAAAGTTCGTGCCACGAAGTCGCTGGGAATTTTTCGCAACAACGCACCCGATCCACCCCATTCCCTAAACTGATGTTTTGGTGCGTTTTGTACTATTTGGGGCATTTGGGACCGTTTGGTTGCCTTACGAACTCGGTGCAAAACGGGCCGAACTAGTGCAAAAGTTCGTGCCACGAAGTCGCGTCAGAATTTTTCGCAAGGAACGCACCCGATCCACCCCATTGGACCCTAACTGACGTTTTGGTGCATACTATTTGGGTGCATTTGGACCGTTTGGTTGCCTTACGAACTCGGTGCAAAACGGGCCGAACAAGTGCAAAAGTTCGTGCCTGAAGTCGCGTCAGAATTTTTCGGCAACAGATGCACCCGATCCACCCCATTAGACCCTAAACTGACGTTTTGGTGCGTTTCGAACTATTTGGGTGCATTTGGGACCGTTTGGTTGCCTTACGGAACTCGGTGCAAAACGGGCCGAACTAGTGCAAAAGTTCGTGCCACGAAGTCGCGTTGAATTTTTCGCAAGGAACGCACCAGAACCACACCCCATTTACCCTAAACTGAACGTTTTGGTGCGTTTGTACTATTTGGGTGCATTTGGGACCGTTGGTTGCCTTACGGAAACTCGGTGCAAAACGGACCGAAACTAGTGCAAAAGTTCGTGCCACGAAGTCGCGTCAGAATTTTTCGCAACGGAACGCACCCGATCCACCCCATTGGACCCTAAACTAGATGTTTTGGTGCAGTTTCATACTATTTGGTTGCATTTGGGACCGTTTGGTTGCCTTATACGGAACTCGGTGCAAAACGGGCCTGAACAGTGCAAAAGTTGTGTCACGAAGTCGCGTCGAGAATTTTTCGCAACGGAACGCACCCGATCCACCCCATTGGACCCTAAACTGACGTTTTTGCGTTTCGACTATTTGGGTGCATTTGGACCGTTTGGTTGCCTTACGAAACTCGGCGCAAAACGGCCGAACTAGTGCAAAAGTTCGTGCCACGAAGTCGCGTCGGAATTTTTCGCAACGAACGCACCCGATCCACCCCATTGGACCCTAAACTGACATTTTGGTACGTTTTACTATTTGGGTGCATTTGGGACCGTTTGGTTGCCTTACGGAACTCGGTGCAAAACGGGCCGAACTAGTGCAAAAGTTCGTGCCACGAAGTCGCATCAGAATTTTTCGCAACGGAACACCCGATCCACCATTGGACCCTAAACTGACGTTTTGGTTTTTCGAACTATTTGGGTGCATTTGGGACCGTTTGGTTGCCTTACGGAACTCGGTGCAAAACGGGCCGAACTAGTGCAAAAGTTCGTGCCACGAAGTCGCGTCAGAATTTTTCGCAAAACGCACCCGATCCACCCCATTGGACCCTAAACTGATGTTTGGTTTCGACTATTTGGTGCATTTGGGACCGTTTGGTTGCCTTACGGAACTCGGCAAAACGGCCGAACTAGTGCAAAAGTTCGTGCACGAAGTCGCGTTGAATTTTCGCAAGGAACGCACCCGATCCACCCCATTGGACCCTAAACTGACATGTTTGGTGTTTCGTACTATTTGGTGCATTTGGTTCCGTTTGGTTGCCTTACGGAACTCGGTGCAAAACGGGCCGAACAAGTGCAAAAGTTCGTGCACGAAGTCGCGTCAGAATTTTTCGCAACGAATGCACCCGATCCACCCCATTGGACCCTAAATGATGTTTTGGTGTTTGTATATTTGGGCATTTGGGACCGTTTGGTTGCCTTACGGAACTCGGTGCAAAACGGACCGAACTAGTGCAAAAGTTCGTGCCACGAAGTCGCGTCAGAATTTTTCGCAAGGAACGCACCCGATCCACCCCATTGGACCCTAAACTGATGTTTTGGTGCATTTCGTACTATTTGTGGGTGGCATTTGGGACCGTTGGTTGCCTTACAGAAAACCTCGGTGCAAAAAACGGGGCAGAACTAGTGCCAAAAGTTCGTGCCATCGAAGTCGCCAGTCAGAATTTTTGTCGCAAACAGAACGCAACCCGATCCACCACATAGGAACCCAAACTGACGTTTTGGTGCGTTCGTACTATTTGGGTGCATTTGGGACCGTTTGGTTGCCTTACGGAACTCGGTGCAAAACGGGCCGAACAGTGCAAAAGTTCGTGGCGAAGTCGCGTGAATTTTTCGCAACGAACGCACCAGATCCACCCCATTACCCTAAACTGATTTTGGTGCGTTTGTACTATTTGGGTGCATTTGGGACCGTTTGGTTGCCTTACGAACTCGGTGCAAAACGGGCCGAACTATGCAAAAGTTCGTGCCACGAAGTCGCGTCAGAATTTTTCGCAACGAACGCACCCGATCCACCCCATTGGACCCTAAACTGACGTTTTGGTCGTTTCATACTATTTGGGTGCATTTGGGACCGTTTGGTTGCCTTACTCGGTGCAAAACGGGCCGAACAAGGCAAAAGTTCGTGCCATGAAGTCGCGTCGAATTTTTCGCAACGAACGCACCCGATCCACCCATTGGACCCTAAACTGACGTTTTGGTGCGTTTTGTACTATTTGGGTGCATTTGGACCGTTTGGTTGCCTTACGAACTCGGTGCAAAACGGCCGAACTAGTGCAAAGTTCGTGCCACGAAGTCGCGTCGAATTTTTCGCAACGAACGCACCCGATCCACCCCTTGGACCCTAAACTGACTTTTGGTGTTTTACTATTTGGGTGCATTTGGACCGTTTGGTTGCCTTACGGAACTCGGTGCAAAACGGGCCGAACTAGTGCAAAAGTTCGTGCCACGAAGTCGCGTCAGAATTTTTCGCAACGAACGCGATCCACCCCATTGGACCCTAAACTGACGTTTTGGTACGTTTCGAACTATT
>NW_024376667.1:0-33755 GCF_016808335.1 Panicum virgatum
TTTGTTTTGCGTTACACACTTAGCTTAAAACGGGCCAAACCGTGGAAAAGTTCGTGCCACGAAGTCGTCAGAATTTTTCACAACGAACCACCAATCCACCCCATTGGACTCTAAACTCATGTTTTGGTGTTTCGTACTATTTGGATGCATTGGGACCGTTTGGTTGCCTTACAAAACTCAGTGCAAAACGGGCCGAAGTGGTGAAAAGTTCGTGCCACGAAGTCGCGTCATAATTTTTTGCAACGAACCCACCAATTGACCCCTTGGGACCTAAACTCATGTTTTGGTGCGTTTTTGTACTATTTGGTTGCATTTGGTACCGTTTGGTTGCCTAACAAAACTCGTGCAAAACGAGCCGAAGTGGTGCAAAGTTCGTGCCCGAAGTCGTGTCAGGCACCCAATCCACCCCATTGGGCCCAAAACTCATGTTTTCAGGTTTCATACTATTTTGGTGCATTTGGGACCGTTTGGTTGTGTTACAAAACTCAGTGCAAAACGGGCCAAGCTGGTGGAAGAGTTCGTGCCACGAAGTCGCGTCGGAATTTTTGCAACCAAACGCACCATCCACCCCATTGGACTCTAAACTCATGTTTTGTGTTTCGTACTATTTGGATGCATTTGGGACTTTGGTTGCCTTACAAAACTCAGTGCAAACGGGACCAAGTGGTGGAAAAGTTCGTGCCACGAAGTCGCGTCATAATTTTTCAACGAACACACCGAATTGACCCCTTGGGACCTAAATCATGTTTTGGCGTTTTATACTATTTGAGTGCATTTGGTACCGTTTGGTTGCCTTACAAAACTCGGTGCAAAACGAGCCGAAGTGGTGCAAAAGTTCGTGCCATGAAGTCGTGTCAGGCACCCAATCCACCCCATTGGACCAAAACTCATGTTTCAGAGCGTTTCATACTATTTTGGTGCATTTGGGACCGTTTGGTTGTGTACAAAACTCAGTGCAAAACGGGCCAAGCTGATGCAAAAGTTCGTGCCACGAAGTCGCGTCGGAATTTTTCAACGAACACCCGATCCACCCCATTGGACTCTAACTCATGTTTTGGGGTGTTTCATACTATTGGATCATTTGGGACCGTTTGGTTGCCTTACAAACTCAGTGCCAAACGGGCCGAAGTGGTGCAGAAGTTCGTGCCACTAAGTCGCGTCTTAATGTTTTGCAACAAACAAATCCGATTGGCCCCGTATTGGGGGGACCTAAGCTCATGTTTTTGTTCATTTCGTACTATTTGGGTGCATTTGGTACCGTTTGGTTGCCTTACAAAACTCGTGCAAAAGGCCGAAGTGGTGCAAAAGTTCGTGCCATGAAGTCGTGTCAGATACCCAATCCACCCCATTGGGCCCAAACTCATGTTTCATAGTGTTTCATACTATTTTGGTGCATTTGGGACCGTTCGGTTGCGTTACAAAATTCAGTGCAAAATGGGCCAAATTGATGCAAAAGTTCGTGCCACGAAGTCGCATCAGAATTTTTCGCAATGATCGCACCCCAATCCGCCCCATTGGACTCTAAACTCATGTTTTGGTGTGTTTCGTACTGTTGGGATGCATTTGGGACCGTTTGGTTGCCTTACAAAACTCAGTGCAAAATGGGTCGAAGTGGTGAAAAAGTTCGTGCCATGAAGTCGTGTCTGGCACCCAATCCACCCCATTGGGCCCAAAACTCATGTTTCATAGCGTTTCATACTATTTTGGTGCATTTGGGACCGTTCGGGTTGTGTTACAAAACTCAGTGCAAAACGGTCCAAACTGATGCAAAAGTTCGTGCCACGAAGTCGCGTCGGAATTTTTCGCAACGAACGCAACCGATCCACCCCATTGGACTCTAACTCATGTTTTTGTGTGTATTGTACTATTTGGATGCATTTGGGACCGTTTGGTTGCCTTACAAAATTCGGTGCAAAACGGGCCGAAGTGGTGCAAAAGTTCGTGCCAGGAAGTCGGGTCGGAATTTTCGTAACGAACGCACCCGATCCACCCCATTGGACCCTTACCTCATGTCTCGTTGTGTTTCGTACTATTTGGGTGCATTTGGGAAAGTTTGTTGCGTTACCACACTTAGCTTAAAATGGGCCAAACTGGTGCAAAAGTTCGTGCCACGAAGTCGCGTCAGAATTTTTCACAACGAATGCACTCGATCCACCCCATTGGACTCTAAACTCATGTTTTGGTGTGTTTCGTACTATTTGGATGCACTTGGGACCGTTTGGTTGCCTTACAAAACTCAGTGCAAAACGGGCCGAAGTGGTGGAAAAGTTCGTGCCACGAAGTCGCGTCATAATTTTTCGCAACGAACACCCCGAATTGACCCCTTGGGACCTAAACTCATGTTTTGGTGTGTTTTGTACTATTTGGGTGCATTTGGTACTGTTTGGTTGCCTAACAAAACTGGGCGCAAAACGAGCCGAAGTGGTGCAAAAGTTCGTGCCCTGAGGTCGTGTCGGGCACCCAATCCACCCCATTGGGCCCAAAACTCATGTTTCATAGCGTTTCATACTATTTTGGTGCATTTGGGACCGTTTGGTTGTGTTATAAAACTTAGTGCAAAATGGGCCAAGCTGATGGAAGAGTTCGTGCCACGAAGTCGCGTCGGAATTTTTTGCAACTAACGCACCCGATCCACCCCATTGGACTCTAAACTCATGTTTTGATGTGTTTCGTACTATTTGGATGCATTTGGGACCATTTGGTTGCCTTACAAAACTCAGTGCAAAACGGGCCGAAGTGGTGGAAAAGTTCGTGCCACGAAGTCGCGTCATAATTTTTCGCAACGAACACACCGAATTGACCCCTTGGGACCTAAACTCACGTTTTGGTGCGTTTTATACTATTTGAGTGCATTTGGTACCGTTTGGTTGCCTTACAAAACTCGGTGCAAAATGAGTCGAAGTGGTGCAAAAGTTCGTGCCATGAAGTCGTGTCAGGCACCCAATCCACCCCATTGGGCCCAAAACTCATGTTTCAGAGCGTTTCATACTATTTTGGTGCATTTGGGACCGTTTGGTTGTGTTACAAAACTCAGTGCAAAAAGGGCCAAGCTGATGCAAGAGTTCGTGCCACGAAGTCGCGTCGGAATTTTTTGCAACGAACGCACCCGATCCACCCCATTGGACTCTAAACTCATGTTTTGGTGTGTTTCGTACTATTTGGATGCATTTGGGACCGTTTGGTTGCCTTACAAAACTCAGTGCAAAACGGGCCGAAGTGGTGCAGAAGTTCGTGCCACTAAGTCGCGTCTTAATGTTTTGCAACAAACAAATCCGATTGGCCCCGTTGGGACCTAAGCTCATGTTTTTGTTCATTTCATACTATTTGGGTGCATTTGGTACCGTTTGGTTGCCTTACAAAACTCGTTGCAAAATAGGCCGAAGTGGTGCAAAAGTTCGTGCCATGAAGTCGTGTCAGATACCCAATCCACCCCATTGGGCCCAAAACTCAAGTTTCATAGTGTTTCATACTATTTTGGTGCATTTGGGACCGTTCGGTTGCGTTACAAAATTCAGTGCAAAATGGGCCAAATTGATGCAAAAGTTCGTGCCACTGAAGTCGCATCAGAATTTTTCGCAACGATCGCACCCAATCCGCCCCATTGGACTCTAACTCATGTTTTGGTGTGTTTCGTACTGTTGGGATGCATTTGGGACCGTTTGGTTGCCTTACAAAACTCAGTGCAAAATGGGTCGAAGTGGTGAAAAAGTTCGTGCCACGAAGTCGCGTCATAATTTTTCACAACGAACACACCGAATTGACCCCTTGGGACCTAAACTCATGTTTTGGTGTGTTTTGTACTATTTGGGAGCATTTGGTACTGTTTGGTTGCCTAACAAAACTGGGTGCAAAACGAGCCGAAGTTTTGCAAAAGTTCGTGCCATGAAGTCGTGTCAGAATTTTTCACAACAGACCACTCGATCCAACCATTGGAGCCTAACCTCATGTTTCAGTGCGTTTCGAACTATTTGGGTGCACTCGGGAGAGTTTGGTTGCGTTACAACACTCAATGCAAAATGGACCAACCTGGTGCAAAAGTTCGTGCCACGAAGTCACATAACAATTTTTTGTAACGAACACACTCCATCCACCCCATTGGACTCTAAACTCATGTTTTGGTGTGTTTTGTACTATTTGGTTGCATTTGGGACCGTTTGGTTGCCGTACAAAACTCAGTGCCAAACATGCCGAACTAGTGCAGAAGTTTGTGCCACGAAGTCGCGTCTTAATTTTTCACAACAAACACATCCGATTGGCTCCGTGGGGACCTAAGCTCATGTTTTTGTGCATTTCGTACTATTTGGGTGCATTTGGCACTGTTTGGTTGCCTTACAAAACTCGGTACAATACGAGCCGAAGTGGTGCAAAAGGTCATGCCATGAAGTCGTGTCTGGCACCCAATCCACCCCATTGGGCCCAAAACTCATGTTTCATAGCGTTTCATACTATTTTGGTGCATTTGGGACCGTTCGGTTGTGTTACAAAACTCAGTGCAAAACGGACCAAACTGATGCAAAAGTTCGTGCCACGAAGTCACGTCGGAATTTTTCGCAACGAACGCAACCGATCCACCCCATTGGACTCTAAACTCATGTTTTGGTGTGTATTGTACTATTTAGATGCATTTGGGACCGTTTGGTTGCCTTACAAAATTCGGTGCAAAACGGGCCGAAGTGGTGCAAAAGTTCGTGCCAGGAAGTCGGGCCGGAATATTTCGTAACGAACGCACCCAATCCACCCCATTGGACCCTTACCTCATGTCTCGTTGTGTTTCGTACTATTTTGGTGCATTTGGGAAAGTTTGTTGCGTTACCACACTTAGCTTAAAACGGGCCAAACCGGTGGAAAAGTTCGTGCAACGAAGTAGCGTCAGAATTTTTCACAACGAATGCACTCGATCCACCCCATTGGACTCTAAACTCATGTTTTGGTGTGTTTCGTACTATTTGGATGCACTTGGGACCGTTTGGTTGCCTTACAAAACTCAGTGCAAAACGGGCCGAAGTGGTGGAAAAGTTCGTGCCACAAAGTCGCGTCAGAATTTTTCGCAACGAACACACCGAATTGACCCCTTGGAACCTAAACTCATGTTTTGGTGCGTTTTGTACTATTTGGGTGCATTTGGTACTGTTTGGTTGCCTAACAAAACTGGGCGCAAAACGAGCCGAAGTGGTGCAAAAGTTCGTGCCCTGAGGTCGTGTCAGGCACCCAATCCACCCCATTGGGCCCAAAACTCATGTTTCACAGCGTTTCATACTATTTTGGTGCATTTGGGACCGTTTGGTTGTGTTATAAAACTTAGTGCAAAATGGGCCAAGCTGATGGAAGAGTTCGTGCCACGAAGTCGCGTCGGAATTTTTTGCAACCAACGCACCCGATCCACCCCATTGGACTCTAAACTCATGTTTTGATGTGTTTCGTACTATTTGGATGCATTTGGGACCATTTGGTTGCCTTACAAAACTCAGTGCAAAACGGGCCGAAGTGGTGGAAAAGTTCGTGCCACGAAGTCGCGTCATAATTTTTCGCAACGAACACACCGAATTGACCCCTTGGGACCTAAACTCACGTTTTGGTGCGTTTTATACTATTTGAGTGCATTTGGTACCGTTTGGTTGCCTTACAAACTCGGTGTAAAACGAGCCGAAGTGGTGCAAAAGTTCGTGCCATGAAGTCGTGTCAGGCACCCAATCCACCCCATTGGGCCCAAAACTCATGTTTCATAGCGTTTCATACTATTTTGGTGCATTTGGGACCGTTCGGTTGTGTTACAAAACTCAGTGCAAAACGGGCCAAACTGATGCAAAAGTTCGTGCCACGAAGTCGCGTCGGAATTTTTTGCAACGAACGCACCCGATCCACCCCATTGGACTCTAAACTCATGTTTTGGGGTGTTTCGTACTATTTAGATGCATTTGGGACCGTTTGGTTGCCTTACAAAATTCGGTGCAAAACGGGCCGAAGTGGTGCAGAAGTTCGTGCCACTAAGTCGCGTCTTAATGTTTTGCAACAAACAAATCCGATTGGCCCCGTTGGGACCTAAGCTCATGTTTTTGTTCATTTCGTACTATTTGGGTGCATTTGGTACCGTTTGGTTGCCTTACAAAACTCATTGCAAAATAGGCCGAAGTGGTGCAAAAGTTCGTGCCATGAAGTCGTGTCAGATACCCAATCCACCCCATTGGGCCCAAAACTCATGTTTCATAGTGTTTCATACTATTTTGGTGCATTTGGGACCGTTCGGTTGCGTTACAAAATTCAGTGCAAAATGGGCCAAATTGATGCAAAAGTTCGTGCCACGAAGTCGCATCAGAATTTTTCGCAACGATCGCACCCAATCCGCCCCATTGGACTCTAAACTCATGTTTTGGTGTGTTTCGTACTGTTGGGATGCATTTGGGACCGTTTGGTTGCCTTACAAAACTCAGTGCAAAATGGGTCGAAGTGGTGAAAAAGTTCGTGCCATGAAGTCGTGTCTGGCACCCAATCCACCCCATTGGGCCCAAAACTCATGTTTCATAGCGTTTCATACTATTTTGGTGCATTTGGGACCGTTCGGTTGTGTTACAAAACTCTGTGCAAAACGGACCAAACTGATGCAAAAGTTCGTGCCACGAAGTCGCGTCGGAATTTTTCGCAACGAACGCAACCGATCCACCCCATTGGACTCTAAACTCATGTTTTGGTGTGTATTGTACTATTTAGATGCATTTGGGACCGTTTGGTTGCCTTACAAAATTCGGTGCAAAACGGGCCGAAGTGGTGCAAAAGTTCGTGCCAGGAAGTCGGGTCGGAATATTTCGTAACGAACGCACCCGATCCACCCCATTGGACCCTTACCTCATGTCTCGTTGTGTTTCGTACTATTTGGGTGCATTTGGGAAAGTTTGTTGCGTTACCACACTTAGCTTAAAACGGGCCAAACAGGTGGAAAAGTTCGTGCAACGAAGTAGCGTCAGAATTTTTCACAACGAACGTACCCAATCCACCCCATTGGACCCAAAACTCATGTTTCATCGCGTTTCATACTATTTTGGTGCATTTGGGACCGTTCGGTTGTGTTACAAAACTCAGTGCAAAATGGGCCAAGCTGATGCAAAAGTTCGTGCCACGAAGTCGCGTCGGAATTTTTCACAACGAACGCGCCCGATCCACCCCATTGGACTCTAAACTCATGTGTTTGGTGCGTATTTTACTATTTGGATGCATTTGGGGCCATTTGGTTGCCTTACAAAACTCGGTGCAAAACGGGTCGAAGTGGTGCAAAAGTTCGTGCCAAGAAGTCGGGTCGGAATTTTTCGCAACGAACGCACCCGATCCACCCCATTGGACCCTTACCTCATGTCTCGTTGTGTTTCGTACTATTTGGGTGCATTTGGGAAAGTTTGTTGCGTTACCACACTTAGCTTAAAATAGGCCAAACTGGTGCAAAAGTTCGTGCCACGAAGTCGCGTCAGAATTTTTCACAACGAATGCACTCGATCCACCCCATTGGACTCTAAACTCATGTTTTGGTGTGTTTCATACTATTTGGATGCACTTGGGACCGTATGGTTGCCTGACAAAAGCTCAGTGCAAAACGGGCCGAACTGGTGGAAAAGTTCGTGCCACGAAGTCGCGTCATAATTTTTCGCAACGAACACACCGAATTGACCCCATGGGACCTAAACTTACGTTTTGGTGCGTTTTATACTATTTGAGTGCATTTGGTACCGTTTGGTTGCCTTACAAAACTCGGTGCAAAACGAGCCGAAGTGGTGCAAAAGTTCGTGCCATGAAGTCATGTCAGAATTTTTCACAACGAACGCACCCAATCCACCCCATTGGACCCAAAACTCATGTTTCATCGCGTTTCATACTATTTTGGTGCATTTGGGACCGTTCGGTTGTGTTACAAAACTCAGTGCAAAATGGGCCAAGCTGATGCAAAAGTTCGTGCCACGAAGTCGCGTCGGAATTTTTTGCAACGAACGCGCCCGATCCACCCCATTGGACTCTAAACTCATGTTTTGGTGTGTTTCGTACTATTTGGATGCATTTGGGACCGTTTGGTTGCCTTACAAAACTCAGTGCAAAACGGGCCGAAGTGGTGGAAAAGTTCGTGCCACGAAGTCGCGTCATAATTTTTCGCAACGAACACACCGAATTGACCCCTTGGGACCTGAACTCATGTTTTGGTGCGTTTTGTACTATTTGGGTGCATTTGGTACTGTTTGGTTGCCTAACAAAACTGGGCGCAAAACGAGCCGAAGTGGTGCAAAAGTTCGTGCCATGAAGTCGTGTCAGGCACCCAATCCACCCCATTGGGCCCAAAACTCATGTTTCATAGAATTTCATACTATGTTGGTGCATTTGGGACCGTTTGGTTGCGTTACAAAACTCAGTGCAAAATGGGCCAAGCTGATGCAAGAGTTCGTGCCACGAAGTCGCGTCGGAATTTTTCGCAACCAACGCACCCGATCCACCCTATTGGACTCTAAACACATGTTTTGATGTGTTTCATACTATTTGGATGCATTTGGGACCGTTTGGTTGCCGTACAAAACTCAGTGCAAAACGGGCCGAACTCGTGCAGAAGTTTGTGCCACGAAGTCGCGTCTTAATTTTTTGCAACAAACACATCCGATTGGCCCCGTTGGGACCTAAGCTCATGTTTTTGTCCATTTCGTACTATTTGGGTGCATTTAGTACCATTTGGTTGCCTTACAAAACTCGGTGCAAAACGGGCCGAAGTGGTGCAAAAGTTCGTGCCATGAAGTTGTGTCAGGCACCCAATCCACCCCATTGGGCCCAAAACTCATGTTTCATAGCGTTTCATACTATTTGGGTACATTTGGGACCGTTCGGTTGTGTTACAATACTCAGTGCAAAACGGACCAAACTGATGCAAAAGTTCGTGCCACGAAGTCGCGTCGGAATTTTTCACAACGAACGCGACCGATCCACCCCATTGGACTCTAAACTCATGTGTTTGGTGCGTATTTTACTATTTGGATGCATTTGGGGCCGTTTGGTTGCCTTACAAAACTCGGTGCAAAACGGGTCGAAGTGGTGCAAAAGTTCGTGCCAAGAAGTCGGGTCGGAATTTTTCGCAACGAACGCACCCGATCCACCCCATTGGACCCTTACCTCATGTATCGTTGTGTTTCGTACTATTTGGGCGCATTTGGGAAAGATGGTTGCGCTACCACACTTAGCTTAAAACGGGCCAAACCGGTGCAAAAGTTCGTGCAACGAAGTCGCATCGGAATTTTTCACAACGAACACACCCGATCCACCCCATTGGACTCTAAACTCATGTTTTGGTGTGTTTCGTACTATTTGGATGCACTTGGGACCGTATGGTTGCCTGACAAAAGCTCAGTGCAAAACGGGCCGAACTGGTGGAAAAGTTCGTGCCACGAGGTCGCGTCATAATTTTTCGCAACGAACACACCGAATTGACCCCATGGGACCTAAACTTACGTTTTGGTGCGTTTTATACTATTTGAGTGCATTTGGTACCGTTTGGTTGCCTTACAAAACTCGGTGCAAAACGAGCCGAAGTGGTGCAAAAATTCGTGCCATGAAGTCATGTCAGAATTTTTCACAACGAACGCACCCAATCCACCCCATTGGACCCAAAACTCATGTTTCATCGCGTTTCATACTATTTTGGTGCATTTGGGACCGTTCGGTTGTGTTACAAAACTCAGTGCAAAATGGGCCAAGCTGATGCAAAAGTTCGTGCCACGAAGTCGCGTCGGAATTTTTTGCAACGAACGCGCCCGATCCACCCCATTGGACTCTAAACTCATGTTTTGGTGTGTTTCGTACTATTTGGATGCATTTGGGACCGTTTGGTTGCCTTACAAAACTCAGTGCAAAACGGGCCGAAGTGGTGGAAAAGTTCGTGCCACGAAGTCGCGTCATAATTTTTCGCAACGAACACACCGAATTGACCCCTTGGGACCTGAACTCATGTTTTGGTGCGTTTTGTACTATTTGGGTGCATTTGGTACTGTTTGGTTGCCTAACAAAACTGGGCGCAAAACGAGCCGAAGTGGTGCAAAAGTTCGTGCCATGAAGTCGTGTCAGGCACCCAATCCACCCCATTGGGCCCAAAACTCATGTTTCATAGCATTTCATACTATTTTGGTGCATTTGGGACCGTTTGGTTGGGTTACAAAACTCAGTGCAAAATGGGCCAAGCTGATGCAAGAGTTCGTGCCACGAAGTCGCGTCGGAATTTTTCGCAACCAACGCACCCGATCCACCCCATTGGACTCTAAACTCATGTTTTGATGTGTTTCATACTATTTGGATGCATTTGGGACCGTTTGGTTGCCGTACAAAAACTCAGTGCAAAACGGGCCGAACTCGTGCAGAAGTTTGTGCCACGAAGTCGCGTCTTAATTTTTTGCAACAAACACATCCGATTGGCCCCGTTGGGACCTAAGCTCATGTTTTTGTCCATTTCGTACTATTTGGGTGCATTTAGTACCATTTGGTTGCCTTACAAAACTCGGTGCAAAACGGGCCGAAGTGGTGCAAAAGTTCGTGCCATGAAGTCGTGTCAGGCACCCAATCCACCCCATTGGGCCCAAAACTCATGTTTCATAGCGTTTCATACTATTTGGGTACATTTGGGACCGTTCGGTTGTGTTACAATACTCAGTGCAAAACGGACCAAACTGATGCAAAAGTTCGTGCCACGAAGTCGCGTCGGAATTTTTCACAACGAACGCGACCGATCCACCCCATTGGACTCTAAACTCATGTGTTTGGTGCGTATTTTACTATTTGGATGCATTTGGGGCCGTTTGGTTGCCTTACAAAACTCGGTGCAAAACGGGTCGAAGTGGTGCAAAAGTTCGTGCCAAGAAGTCGGGTCGGAATTTTTCGCAACGAACGCACCCGATCCACCCCATTGGACCCTTACCTCATGTATCGTTGTGTTTCGTACTATTTGGGCGCATTTGGGAAAGATGGTTGCGCTACCACACTTAGCTTAAAACGGGCCAAACCGGTGCAAAAGTTCGTGCAACGAAGTCGCATCGGAATTTTTCACAACGAACACACCCGATCCACCCCATTGGACTCTAAACTCATGTTTTGGTGTGTTTCGTACTATTTGGATGCACTTGGGACCGTATGGTTGCCTGACAAAAGCTCAGTGCAAAACGGGCCGAACTGGTGGAAAAGTTCGTGCCACGAGGTCGCGTCATAATTTTTCGCAACGAACACACCGAATTGACCCCATGGGACCTAAACTTACGTTTTGGTGCGTTTTATACTATTTGAGTGCATTTGGTTCCGTTTGGTTGCCTTACAAAACTCGGTGCAAAACGAGCCGAAGTGGTGCAAAAGTTCGTGCCATGAAGTCATGTCAGAATTTTTCACAACGAACGCACCCAATCCACCCCATTGGACCCAAAACTCATGTTTCATCGCGTTTCATACTATTTTGGTGCATTTGGGACCGTTCGGTTGTGTTACAAAACTCAGTGCAAAATGGGCCAAGCTGATGCAAAAGTTCGTGCCACGAAGTCGCGTCGGAATTTTTTGCAACGAACGCGCCCGATCCACCCCATTGGACTCTAAACTCATGTTTTGGTGTGTTTCGTACTATTTGGATGCATTTGGGACCGTTTGGTTGCCTTACAAAACTCAGTGCAAAACGGGCCGAAGTGGTGGAAAAGTTCGTGCCACGAAGTCGCGTCATAATTTTTCGCAACGAACACACCGAATTGACCCCTTGGGACCTGAACTCATGTTTTGGTGCGTTTTGTACTATTTGGGTGCATTTGGTACTGTTTGGTTGCCTAACAAAACTGGGCGCAAAACGAGCCGAAGTGGTGCAAAAGTTCGTGCCATGAAGTCGTGTCAGGCACCCAATCCACCCCATTGGGCCCAAAACTCATGTTTCATAGCAGTTTCATACTATTTTGGTGCATTTGGGACCGTTTGGTTGGGTTACAAAACTCAGTGCAAAATGGGCCAAGCTGATGCAAGAGTTCGTGCCACGAAGTCGCGTCGGAATTTTTCGCAACCAACGCACCCGATCCACCCCATTGGACTCTAAACTCATGTTTTGATGTGTTTCATACTATTTGGATGCATTTGGGACCGTTTGGTTGCCGTACAAAACTCAGTGCAAAACGGGCCGAACTCGTGCAGAAGTTTGTGCCACGAAGTCGCGTCTTAATTTTTTGCAACAAACACATCCGATTGGCCCCGTTGGGACCTAAGCTCATGTTTTTGTCCATTTCGTACTATTTGGGTGCATTTAGTACCGTTTGGTTGCCTTACAAAACTCGGTGCAAAACGGGCCGAAGTGGTGCAAAAGTTCGTGCCATGAAGTCGTGTCAGGCACCCAATCCACCCCATTGGGCCCAAAACTCATGTTTCATAGCGTTTCATACTATTTGGGTACATTTGGGACCGTTCGGTTGTGTTACAATACTCAGTGCAAAACGGACCAAACTGATGCAAAAGTTCGTGCCACGAAGTCGCGTCGGAATTTTTCACAACGAACGCGACCGATCCACCCCATTGGACTCTAAACTCATGTGTTTGGTGCGTATTTTACTATTTGGATGCATTTGGGGCCGTTTGGTTGCCTTACAAAACTCGGTGCAAAACGGGTCGAAGTGGTGCAAAAGTTCGTGCCAAGAAGTCGGGTCGGAATTTTTCGCAACGAACGCACCCGATCCACCCCATTGGACCCTTACCTCATGTATCGTTGTGTTTCGTACTATTTGGGCGCATTTGGGAAAGATGGTTGCGCTACCACACTTAGCTTAAAACGGGCCAAACCGGTGCAAAAGTTCGTGCAACGAAGTCGCATCGGAATTTTTCACAACGAACACACCCGATCCACCCCATTGGACTCTAAACTCATGTTTTGGTGTGTTTCGTACTATTTGGATGCACTTGGGACCGTATGGTTGCCTGACAAAAGCTCAGTGCAAAACGGGCCGAACTGGTGGAAAAGTTCGTGCCACGAAGTCGCGTCATAATTTTTCGCAACGAACACACCGAATTGACCCCATTGGGACCTAAACTACGTTTTGGTGCGTTTTATACTATTTGAGTGCATTTGGTACCGTTTGGTTGCCTTACAAAACTCGGTGCAAAACGAGCCGAAGTGGTGCAAAAGTTCGTGCCATGAAGTCGTGTCAGAATTTTTCACAACGAACGCACCCAATCCACCCCATTGGACCCAAAACTCATGTTTCATCGCGTTTCATACTATTTTGGTGCATTTGGGACCGTTCGGTTGTGTTACAAAACTCAGTGCAAAATGGGCCAAGCTGATGCAAAAGTTCGTGCCACGAAGTCGCGTCGGAATTTTTTGCAACGAACGCACCCGATCCACCCCATTGGACTCTAAACTCATGTTTTGGTGTGTTTCGTACTATTTGGATGCATTTGGGACCGTTTGGTTGCCTTACAAAACTCAGTGCAAAACGGGCCGAAGTGGTGGAAAAGTTCGTGCCACGAAGTCGCGTCATAATTTTTCGCAACGAACACACCGAATTGACCCCTTGGGACCTAAACTCATGTTTTGGTGCGTTTTGTACTATTTGGGTGCATTTGGTACTGTTTGGTTGCCTAACAAAACTGGGCGCAAAACGAGCCGAAGTGGTGCAAAAGTTCGTGCCATGAAGTCGTGTCAGGCACCCAATCCACCCCATTGGGCCCAAAACTCATGTTTCATAGCGTTTCATACTATTTTGGTGCATTTGGGACCGTTTGGTTGTGTTACAAAACTCAGTGCAAAATGGGCCAAGCTGATGCAAGAGTTCGTGCCACGAAGTCGCGTCGGAATTTTTCGCAACCAACGCACCCGATCCACCCCATTGGACTCTAAACTCATGTTTTGATGTGTTTCAGTACTATTTGGATGCATTTGGGACCGTTTGGTTGCCGTACAAAACTCAGTGCAAAACGGGCCGAACTCGTGCAGAAGTTTGTGCCACGAAGTCGCGTCTTAATTTTTCGCAACAAACACATCCGATTGGCCCCGTTGGGACCTAAGCTCATGTTTTTGTCCATTTCGTACTATTTGGGTGCATTTAGTACCGTTTGGTTGCCTTACAAAACTCGGTGCAAAACGGGCCGAAGTGGTGCAAAAGTTCGTGCCATGAAGTCGTGTCAGGCACCCAATCCACCCCATTGGGCCCAAAACTCATGTTTCATAGCGTTTCATACTATTTGGGTACATTTGGGACCGTTCGGTTGTGTTACAATACTCAGTGCAAAACGGACCAAACTGATGCAAAAGTTCGTGCCACGAAGTCGCGTCGGAATTTTTCACAACGAACGCGACCGATCCACCCCATTGGACTCTAAACTCATGTGTTTGGTGCGTATTTATACTATTTGGATGCATTTGGGGCCGTTTGGTTGCCTTACAAAACTCGGTGCAAAACGGGTCGAAGTGGTGCAAAAGTTCGTGCCAAGAAGTCGGGTCGGAATTTTTCGCAACGAACGCACCCGATCCACCCCATTGGACCCTTACCTCATGTATCGTTGTGTTTCGTACTATTTGGGCGCATTTGGGAAAGATTGTTGCGTTACCACACTTAGCTTAAAACGGGCCAAACCGGTGCAAAAGTTCGTGCAACGAAGTCGCATCGGAATTTTTCACAACGAACACACCCGATCCACCCCATTGGACTCTAAACTCATGTTTTGGTGTGTTTCGTACTATTTGGATGCACTTGGGACCGTATGGTTGCCTGACAAAAGCTCAGTGCAAAACGGGCCGAACTGGTGGAAAAGTTCGTGCCACGAAGTCGCGTCATAATTTTTCGCAACGAACACACCGAATTGACCCCTTGGGACCTAAACTCACGTTTTGGTGCGTTTTATACTATTTGAGTGCATTTGGTTACCGTTTGGTTGCCTTACAAAACTCGGTGCAAAACGAGCCGAAGTGGTGCAAAAGTTCGTGCCATGAAGTCGTGTCAGAATTTTTCACAACGAACGCACCCAATCCACCCCATTGGACCCAAAACTCATGTTTCATCGCGTTTCATACTATTTTGGTGCATTTGGGACCGTTCGGTTGTGTTACAAAACTCAGTGCAAAATGGGCCAAGCTGATGCAAAAGTTCGTGCCACGAAGTCGCGTCGGAATTTTTTGCAACGAACGCACCCGATCCACCCCATTGGACTCTAAACTCATGTTTTGGTGTGTTTCGTACTATTTGGATGCATTTGGGACCGTTTGGTTGCCTTACAAAACTCAGTGCAAAACGGGCCGAAGTGGTGGAAAAGTTCGTGCCACGAAGTCGCGTCATAATTTTTCGCAACGAACACACCGAATTGACCCCTTGGGACCTAAACTCATGTTTTGGTGCGTTTTGTACTATTTGGGTGCATTTGGTACTGTTTGGTTGCCTAACAAAACTGGGCGCAAAACGAGCCGAAGTGGTGCAAAAGTTCGTGCCATGAAGTCGTGTCAGGCACCCAATCCACCCCATTGGGCCCAAAACTCATGTTTCATAGCGTTTCATACTATTTTGGTGCATTTGGGACCGTTTGGTTGTGTTACAAAACTCAGTGCAAAATGGGCCAAGCTGATGCAAGAGTTCGTGCCACGAAGTCGCGTCGGAATTTTTCGCAACCAACGCACCCGATCCACCCCATTGGACTCTAAACTCATGTTTTGATGTGTTTCGTACTATTTGGATGCATTTGGGACCGTTTGGTTGCCGTACAAAACTCAGTGCAAAACGGGCCGAACTCGTGCAGAAGTTTGTGCCACGAAGTCGCGTCTTAATTTTTCGCAACAAACACATCCGATTGGCCCCGTTGGGACCTAAGCTCATGTTTTTGTCCATTTCGTACTATTTGGGTGCATTTAGTACCGTTTGGTTGCCTTACAAAACTCGGTGCAAAACGGGCCGAAGTGGTGCAAAAGTTCGTGCCATGAAGTCGTGTCAGGCACCCAATCCACCCCATTGGGCCCAAAACTCATGTTTCATAGCGTTTCATACTATTTGGGTACATTTGGGACCGTTCGGTTGTGTTACAATACTCAGTGCAAAACGGACCAAACTGATGCAAAAGTTCGTGCCACGAAGTCGCGTCGGAATTTTTCACAACGAACGCGACCGATCCACCCCATTGGACTCTAAACTCATGTGTTTGGTGCGTATTATACTATTTGGATGCATTTGGGGCCGTTTGGTTGCCTTACAAAACTCGGTGCAAAACGGGTCGAAGTGGTGCAAAAGTTCGTGCCAAGAAGTCGGGTCGGAATTTTTCGCAACGAACGCACCCGATCCACCCCATTGGACCCTTACCTCATGTATCGTTGTGTTTCGTACTATTTGGGCGCATTTGGGAAAGATTGTTGCGTTACCACACTTAGCTTAAAACGGGCCAAACCGGTGCAAAAGTTCGTGCAACGAAGTCGCATCGGAATTTTTCACAACGAACACACCCGATCCACCCCATTGGACTCTAAACTCATGTTTTGGTGTGTTTCGTACTATTTGGATGCACTTGGGACCGTATGGTTGCCTGACAAAAGCTCAGTGCAAAACGGGCCGAACTGGTGGAAAAGTTCGTGCCACGAAGTCGCGTCATAATTTTTCGCAACGAACACACCGAATTGACCCCTTGGGACCTAAACTCACGTTTTGGTGCGTTTTATACTATTTGAGTGCATTTGGTACCGTTTGGTTGCCTTACAAAACTCGGTGCAAAACGAGCCGAAGTGGTGCAAAAGTTCGTGCCATGAAGTCGTGTCAGAATTTTTCACAACGAACGCACCCAATCCACCCCATTGGACCCAAAACTCATGTTTCATCGCGTTTCATACTATTTTGGTGCATTTGGGACCGTTCGGTTGTGTTACAAAACTCAGTGCAAAATGGGCCAAGCTGATGCAAAAGTTCGTGCCACGAAGTCGCGTCGGAATTTTTTGCAACGAACGCACCCGATCCACCCCATTGGACTCTAAACTCATGTTTTGGTGTGTTTCGTACTATTTGGATGCATTTGGGACCGTTTGGTTGCCTTACAAAACTCAGTGCAAAACGGGCCGAAGTGGTGGAAAAGTTCGTGCCACGAAGTCGCGTCATAATTTTTCGCAACGAACACACCGAATTGACCCCTTGGGACCTAAACTCATGTTTTGGTGCGTTTTGTACTATTTGGGTGCATTTGGTACTGTTTGGTTGCCTAACAAAACTGGGCGCAAAACGAGCCGAAGTGGTGCAAAAGTTCGTGCCATGAAGTCGTGTCAGGCACCCAATCCACCCCATTGGGCCCAAAACTCATGTTTCATAGCGTTTCATACTATTTTGGTGCATTTGGGACCGTTTGGTTGTGTTACAAAACTCAGTGCAAAATGGGCCAAGCTGATGCAAGAGTTCGTGCCACGAAGTCGCGTCGGAATTTTTCGCAACCAACGCACCCGATCCACCCCATTGGACTCTAAACTCATGTTTTGATGTGTTTCGTACTATTTGGATGCATTTGGGACCGTTTGGTTGCCGTACAAAACTCAGTGCAAAACGGGCCGAACTCGTGCAGAAGTTTGTGCCACGAAGTCGCGTCTTAATTTTTTCGCAACAAACACATCCGATTGGCCCCGTTGGGACCTAAGCTCATGTTTTTGTCCATTTCGTACTATTTGGGTGCATTTAGTACCGTTTGGTTGCCTTACAAAACTCGGTGCAAAACGGGCCGAAGTGGTGCAAAAGTTCGTGCCATGAAGTCGTGTCAGGCACCCAATCCACCCCATTGGGCCCAAAACTCATGTTTCATAGCGTTTCATACTATTTGGGTACATTTGGGACCGTTCGGTTGTGTTACAATACTCAGTGCAAAACGGACCAAACTGATGCAAAAGTTCGTGCCACGAAGTCGCGTCGGAATTTTTCACAACGAACGCGACCGATCCACCCCATTGGACTCTAAACTCATGTGTTTGGTGCGTATTATACTATTTGGATGCATTTGGGGCCGTTTGGTTGCCTTACAAAACTCGGTGCAAAACGGGTCGAAGTGGTGCAAAAGTTCGTGCCAAGAAGTCGGGTCGGAATTTTTCGCAACGAACGCACCCGATCCACCCCATTGGACCCTTACCTCATGTATCGTTGTGTTTCGTACTATTTGGGCGCATTTGGGAAAGATTGTTGCGTTACCACACTTAGCTTAAAACGGGCCAAACCGGTGCAAAAGTTCGTGCAACGAAGTCGCATCGGAATTTTTCACAACGAACACACCCGATCCACCCCATTGGACTCTAAACTCATGTTTTGGTGTGTTTCGTACTATTTGGATGCACTTGGGACCGTATGGTTGCCTGACAAAAGCTCAGTGCAAAACGGGCCGAACTGGTGGAAAAGTTCGTGCCACGAAGTCGCGTCATAATTTTTCGCAACGAACACACCGAATTGACCCCTTGGGACCTAAACTCACGTTTTGGTGCGTTTTATACTATTTGAGTGCATTTGGTACCGTTTGGTTGCCTTACAAAACTCGGTGCAAAACGAGCCGAAGTGGTGCAAAAGTTCGTGCCATGAAGTCGTGTCAGAATTTTTCACAACGAACGCACCCAATCCACCCCATTGGACCCAAAACTCATGTTTCATCGCGTTTCATACTATTTTGGTGCATTTGGGACCGTTCGGTTGTGTTACAAAACTCAGTGCAAAATGGGCCAAGCTGATGCAAAAGTTCGTGCCACGAAGTCGCGTCGGAATTTTTTGCAACGAACGCACCCGATCCACCCCATTGGACTCTAAACTCATGTTTTGGTGTGTTTCGTACTATTTGGATGCATTTGGGACCGTTTGGTTGCCTTACAAAACTCAGTGCAAAACGGGCCGAAGTGGTGGAAAAGTTCGTGCCACGAAGTCGCGTCATAATTTTTCGCAACGAACACACCGAATTGACCCCTTGGGACCTAAACTCATGTTTTGGTGCGTTTTGTACTATTTGGGTGCATTTGGTACTGTTTGGTTGCCTAACAAAACTGGGCGCAAAACGAGCCGAAGTGGTGCAAAAGTTCGTGCCATGAAGTCGTGTCAGGCACCCAATCCACCCCATTGGGCCCAAAACTCATGTTTCATAGCGTTTCATACTATTTTGGTGCATTTGGGACCGTTTGGTTGGGTTACAAAACTCAGTGCAAAATGGGCCAAGCTGATGCAAGAGTTCGTGCCACGAAGTCGCGTCGGAATTTTTCGCAACCAACGCACCCGATCCACCCCATTGGACTCTAAACTCATGTTTTGATGTGTTTCATACTATTTGGATGCATTTGGGACCGTTTGGTTGCCGTACAAAACTCAGTGCAAAACGGGCCGAACTCGTGCAGAAGTTTGTGCCACGAAGTCGCGTCTTAATTTTTTCGCAACAAACACATCCGATTGGCCCCGTTGGGACCTAAGCTCATGTTTTTGTCCATTTCGTACTATTTGGGTGCATTTAGTACCGTTTGGTTGCCTTACAAAACTCGGTGCAAAACGGGCCGAAGTGGTGCAAAAGTTCGTGCCATGAAGTCGTGTCAGGCACCCAATCCACCCCATTGGGCCCAAAACTCATGTTTCATAGCGTTTCATACTATTTGGGTACATTTGGGACCGTTCGGTTGTGTTACAATACTCAGTGCAAAACGGACCAAACTGATGCAAAAGTTCGTGCCACGAAGTCGCGTCGGAATTTTTCACAACGAACGCGACCGATCCACCCCATTGGACTCTAAACTCATGTGTTTGGTGCGTATTATACTATTTGGATGCATTTGGGGCCGTTTGGTTGCCTTACAAAACTCGGTGCAAAACGGGTCGAAGTGGTGCAAAAGTTCGTGCCAAGAAGTCGGGTCGGAATTTTTCGCAACGAACGCACCCGATCCACCCCATTGGACCCTTACCTCATGTATCGTTGTGTTTCGTACTATTTGGGCGCATTTGGGAAAGATTGTTGCGTTACCACACTTAGCTTAAAACGGGCCAAACCGGTGCAAAAGTTCGTGCAACGAAGTCGCATCGGAATTTTTCACAACGAACACACCCGATCCACCCCATTGGACTCTAAACTCATGTTTTGGTGTGTTTCGTACTATTTGGATGCACTTGGGACCGTATGGTTGCCTGACAAAAGCTCAGTGCAAAACGGGCCGAACTGGTGGAAAAGTTCGTGCCACGAGGTCGCGTCATAATTTTTCGCAACGAACACACCGAATTGACCCCTTGGGACCTAAACTCACGTTTTGGTGCGTTTTATACTATTTGAGTGCATTTGGTACCGTTTGGTTGCCTTACAAAACTCGGTGCAAAACGAGCCGAAGTGGTGCAAAAGTTCGTGCCATGAAGTCAGTGTCAGAATTTTTCACAACGAACGCACCCAATCCACCCCATTGGACCCAAAACTCATGTTTCATCGCGTTTCATACTATTTTGGTGCATTTGGGACCGTTCGGTTGTGTTACAAAACTCAGTGCAAAATGGGCCAAGCTGATGCAAAAGTTCGTGCCACGAAGTCGCGTCGGAATTTTTTGCAACGAACGCACCCGATCCACCCCATTGGACTCTAAACTCATGTTTTGGTGTGTTTCGTACTATTTGGATGCATTTGGGACCGTTTGGTTGCCTTACAAAACTCAGTGCAAAACGGGCCGAAGTGGTGGAAAAGTTCGTGCCACGAAGTCGCGTCATAATTTTTCGCAACGAACACACCGAATTGACCCCTTGGGACCTAACTCATGTTTTGGTGCGTTTTGTACTATTTGGGTGCATTTGGTACTGTTTGGTTGCCTAACAAAACTGGGCGCAAAACGAGCCGAAGTGGTGCAAAAGTTCGTGCCATGAAGTCGTGTCAGGCACCCAATCCACCCCATTGGGCCCAAAACTCATGTTTCATAGCGTTTCATACTATTTTGGTGCATTTGGGACCGTTTGGTTGTGTTACAAAACTCAGTGCAAAATGGGCCAAGCTGATGCAAGAGTTCGTGCCACGAAGTCGCGTCGGAATTTTTCGCAACCAACGCACCCGATCCACCCCATTGGACTCTAAACTCATGTTTTGATGTGTTTCGTACTATTTGGATGCATTTGGGACCGTTTGGTAGCCGTACAAAACTCAGTGCAAAACGGGCCGAACTCGTGCAGAAGTTTGTGCCACGAAGTCGCGTCTTAATTTTTTGCAACAAACACATCCGATTGGCCCCGTTGGGACCTAAGCTCATGTTTTTGTCCATTTCGTACTATTTGGGTGCATTTAGTACCGTTTGGTTGCCTTACAAAACTCGGTGCAAAACGGGCCGAAGTGGTGCAAAAGTTCGTGCCATGAAGTCGTGTCAGGCACCCAATCCACCCCATTGGGCCCAAAACTCATGTTTCATAGCGTTTCATACTATTTGGGTACATTTGGGACCGTTCGGTTGTGTTACAATACTCAGTGCAAAACGGACCAAACTGATGCAAAAGTTCGTGCCACGAAGTCGCGTCGGAATTTTTCACAACGAACGCGACCGATCCACCCCATTGGACTCTAAACTCATGTGTTTGGTGCGTATTTTACTATTTGGATGCATTTGGGGCCGTTTGGTTGCCTTACAAAACTCGGTGCAAAACGGGTCGAAGTGGTGCAAAAGTTCGTGCCAAGAAGTCGGGTCGGAATTTTTCGCAACGAACGCACCCGATCCACCCCATTGGACCCTTACCCTCATGTATCGTTGTGTTTCGTACTATTTGGGCGCATTTGGGAAAGATGGTTGCGCTTACCACACTTAGCTTAAAACGGGCCAAACCGGTGCAAAAGTTCGTGCAACGAAGTCGCATCGGAATTTTTCACAACGAACACACCCGATCCACCCCATTGGACTCTAAACTCATGTTTTGGTGTGTTTCGTACTATTTGGATGCACTTGGGACCGTATGGTTGCCTGACAAAAGCTCAGTGCAAAACGGGCCGAACTGGTGGAAAAGTTCGTGCCACGAGGTCGCGTCATAATTTTTTCGCAACGAACACACCGAATTGACCCCATGGGACCTAAACTTACGTTTTGGTGCGTTTTATACTATTTGAGTGCATTTGGTACCGTTTGGTTGCCTTACAAAACTCGGTGCAAAACGAGCCGAAGTGGTGCAAAAGTTCGTGCCATGAAGTCATGTCAGAATTTTTCACAACGAACGCACCCAATCCACCCCATTGGACCCAAAACTCATGTTTCATCGCGTTTCATACTATTTTGGTGCATTTGGGACCGTTCGGTTGTGTTACAAAACTCAGTGCAAAATGGGCCAGCTGATGCAAAAGTTCGTGCCACGAAGTCGCGTCGGAATTTTTTGCAACGAACGCGACCCGATCCACCCCATTGGACTCTAAAACTCATGTTTTGGTGTGTTTCGTACTATTGGATGCATTTGGGGACCGTTTGGTTGCCTTACAAACTCAGTGCAAAACGGGCCGAAGTGGTGAAAAGTTCGTGCCACGAAGTCGCGTCATAATTTTTCGCAACGAACACACCGAATTGACCCCTTGGGACCTAGAACTCATGTTTTGGTGCGTTTTGTACTATTTGGGTGCATTTGGTACTGTTTGGTTGCCTAAACAAAACTGGGCGCAAAACGAGCCGAAGTGGTGCAAAAGTTCGTGCCATGAAGTCGTGTCAGGCACCCAATCCACCCCATTGGGCCCAAAACTCATGTTTCATAGCGTTTCATACTATTTTGGTGCATTTGGGACCGTTTGGTTGGGTTACAAAACTCAGTGCAAAATGGGCCAAGCTGATGCAAGAGTTCGTGCCACGAAGTCGCGTCGGAATTTTTCGCAACCAACGCACACCGATCCACCCCATTGGACTCTAAACTCATGTTTTGATGTGTTTCATACTATTTGGATGCATTTGGGACCGTTTGGTTGCCGTACAAAACTCAGTGCAAAACGGGCCGAACTCGTGCAGAAGTTTGTGCCACGAAGTCGCGTCTTAATTTTTTCGCAACAAACACATCCGATTGGCCCCGTTGGGACCTAAGCTCATGTTTTTGTCCATTTCGTACTATTTGGGTGCATTTAGTACCGTTTGGTTGCCTTACAAAACTCGGTGCAAAACGGGCCGAAGTGGTGCAAAAGTTCGTGCATGAAGTCGTGTCAGGCACCCAATCCACCCCATTGGGCCCAAAACTCATGTTTCATAGCGTTTCATACTATTTGGGTACATTTGGGACCGTTCGGTTGTGTTACAATACTCAGTGCAAAACGGACCAAACTGATGCAAAAGTTCGTGCCACGAAGTCGCGTCGGAATTTTTCACAACGAACGCGACCGATCCACCCCATTGGACTCTAAACTCATGTGTTTGGTGCGTATTATACTATTTGGATGCATTTGGGGCCGTTTGGTTGCCTTACAAAACTCGGTGCAAAACGGGTCGAAGTGGTGCAAAAGTTCGTGCCAAGAAGTCGGGTCGGAATTTTCGCAACGAACGCACCCGATCCACCCCATTGGACCCTTACCTCATGTATCGTTGTGTTTCGTACTATTTGGGGCGCATTTGGGAAAGATGGTTGCGCTTACCACACTTAGCTTAAAACGGGCCAAACCGGTGCAAAAGTTCGTGCAACGAAGTCGCATCGGAATTTTTCACAACGAACACACCCGATCCACCCCATTGGACTCTAAACTCATGTTTTGGTGTGTTTCGTACTATTTGGATGCACTTGGGACCGTATGGTTGCCTGACAAAAGCTCAGTGCAAAACGGGCCGAACTGGTGGAAAAGTTCGTGCCACGAGGTCGCGTCATAATTTTTCGCAACGAACACACCGAATTGACCCCATTGGGACCTAAACTCACGTTTTGGTGCGTTTTATACTATTTGAGTGCATTTGGTACCGTTTGGTTGCCTTACAAACTCGGTGCAAAACGAGCCGAAGTGGTGCAAAAGTTCGTGCCATGAAGTCAGTGTCAGAATTTTTCACAACGAACGCAACCAATCCACCCCATTGGACCCAAAACTCATGTTCATCGCGTTTCATACTATTTTGGTGCATTTGGGACCGTTCGGTTGTGTTACAAAAACTCAGTGCAAAATGGGCCAAGCTGATGCAAAAGTTCGTGCCACGAAGTCGCGTCGGAATTTTTTGCAACGAACGCAGCCTCGATCCACCCCATTGGACTCTAAACTCATGTTTTGGTGTGTTTCGTACTATTTGGATGCATTTGGGACCGTTTGGTTGCCTTACAAAACTCAGTGCAAAACGGGCGAAGTGGTGGAAAAGTTCGTGCCACGAAGTCGCGTCATAATTTTTCGCAACGAACACACCGAATTGACCCCTTGGGACCTGAACTCATGTTTTGGTGCGTTTTGTACTATTTGGGTGCATTTGGTACTGTTTGGTTGCCTAACAAAACTGGGCGCAAAACGAGCCGAAGTGGTGCAAAAGTTCGTGCCATGAAGTCGTGTCAGGCACCCAATCCACCCCATTGGGCCCAAAACTCATGTTTCATAGCGTTTCATACTATTTTGGTGCATTTGGGACCGTTTGGTTGGGTTACAAAACTCAGTGCAAAATGGGCCCAAGCTGATGCAAGAGTTCGTGCCACGAAGTCGCGTCGGAATTTTTCGCAACCAACGCACCCGATCCACCCCATTGGACTCTAAACTCATGTTTTGATGTGTTTCATACTATTTGGATGCATTTGGGACCGTTTGGTTGCCGTACAAAACTCAGTGCAAAACGGGCCGAACTCGTGCAGAGTTTGTGCCACGAAGGTCGCGTCTTAATTTTTTGCAACAAACACATCCGATTGGCCCGTTGGGACCTAAGCTCATGTTTTGTCCATTTCGTACTATTTTGGGTGCATTTAGTACCGTTTGTTGCCTTACAAACTCGGTGCAAAACGGGCCGAAGTGGTGCAAAAGTTCGTGCCATGAAGTCGTGTCAGGCACCCAATCCACCCCATTGGGCCCAAAACTCATGTTTCATAGCGTTTCATACTATTTGGGTACATTTGGGACCGTTCGGTTGTGTTACAATACTCAGTGCAAAACGGACCAAAACTGATGCAAAGTTCGTGCCACGAAGTCGCGTCGGAATTTTTCACAACGAACGCGACCGATCCACCCCATTGGACTCTAAACTCATGTGTTTGGTGCGTATTTACTATTTGGGATGCATTTGGGGCCGTTTGGTTGCCTTACAAAACTCGGTGCAAAACGGGTCGAAGTGGTGCAAAAGTTCGTGCCAAGAAGTCGGGTCGGAATTTTTCGCAACGAACGCACCCGATCCAACCCATTGGACCTACTCATGTTCGTGTGTTTCGTACTATTTGGGCATTTGGGAGTTTGGTTACCACACTTAGCAAAACGGGCCAAGGTGCAAAAGTTCGTGCCGAAGTCGTCGAATTTTTCAACGAACACACCCGATCCACCCCATTGGACCTAAACTCATGTTTTGGTGTGTTTCGTACTATTTGGATGCATTTGGGACCGTTGGTTGCCTTACAAAACTCAGTGCAAAACGGGCCGAACTGGTGCAAAAGTTCGTGCCACGAAGTCGCGTCAAGCAACGAACACACCGATTGACCCCATTGGACCTAAACTGTTTTGGTGTTTTACTATTTGGATGCATTTGGGACCGTTTGGTTGCCTTACAAAACTCGGTGCAAAACGGCCGAAGTGGTGCAAAAGTTCGTGCCATGAAGTCGTCGAATTTTTCACAACGAACGCACCCAATCCACCCCATTGGACCCAAACTCATGTTTTGCGTTTCGTACTATTTGGTGCATTTGGGACAGTTAGTGTTGTGTTACAAAACTCAGTGCAAAATGGGCCAAGCTGATGCAAAGGTTCGTGCCACGAAGTCGCGTCGGAATTTTTGCCATCCGAACGCACCCGATCCACCCCATTGGACTCTAAACTCATGTTTTGGTGTGTTTCGTACTATTTGGATGCATTTGGGACCCGTTTGGTTGCCTACAAAACTCAGTGCAAAACGGGCCGAAAGTGGTGGAAAAGTTCGTGCCACGAAGTCGCGTCATAATTTTTCGCAACGAACACACCGAATTGACCCCCTTGGGACCTGAACTCATGTTTTGGTGCTTTTCGTACTATTTGGGTGCATTTGTTACTCGTTTGGTTGCCTAAACAAAACTGGGCGGCAAACGAGCCGAAGTGGTGCAAAAGTTCGTGCCATGAAGTCGTGTCAGGCACCCAATCACCCCATTGGGCCCAAAACTCATGTTTCATAGCGTTCATACTATTTGGTGCATTGGGGACCGTTTTGGTTTTGTGTTACAATACTCAGTGCGAAACGTGGATCCAGGCTGATGCAAAAGTTCGTGCCACGAAGTCGCGTCGGAATTTTTCGCAACGAACGCACCGATCCACCCCATTGGACTCTAAACTCATGTTTTGGTGTTTCGTACTATTTGGATGCATTTGGGACCGTTTGGTTGCCTTACAAAACTCAGTGCAAAACGGGCCGAACTGTGCAAAAGTTCGTGCCACGAAGTCGCGTCAATTTTTTGCAACGAACACACCGATTGCCCCTTGGGACCTAAACTCATGTTTTTGTTTTCGTACTATTTGGGTGCATTTGGTACCGTTTGGTTGCCTTACAAAACTCGTGCAAAACGGGCCGAAGTGGTGCAAAAGTTCGTGCCATGAAGTCGTGTCAGGCACCCAATCCACCCCATTGGGCCCAAAACTCATGTTTCATAGCGTTTCATACTATTTGGGCATTTGGGACCGTTTGGTTGTGTTACAAACTCAGTGCAAAACGGGCCAAACTGATGCAAAGTTCGTGCCACGAAGTCGCGTCGGAATTTTTCGCAACGAACGCACCGATCCACCCCATTGGACTCTAAACTCATGTTTTGGTGTTTTACTATTTGGATGCATTTGGGACCGTTTGGTTGCCTTACAAAACTCGTGCAAAACGGGCCGAAGTGGTGCAAAAGTTCGTGCCACGAAGTCGTCAATTTTTCGCAACGAACGCACCCGATCCACCCCATTGGACCCAAACTCATGTTTTGTGTTTCGTACTATTTGGATTTGGGAGTGGTTGTACACACTGCAAAACGGGCCAAGGTGCAAAAGTTCGTGCCACGAAGTCGTCGGAATTTTTCACACCCACCACCCCCATTGGACCTAAACTCATGTTTTGGTGTGTTTCGTACTATTTGGTGCATTTGGGACCGTTTGGTTGCCTGACAAAACTCAGTGCAAAACGGGCCGAACTGGTGCAAAAGTTCGTGCCACGAAGTCGCGTCAATTTTTCGCAACGAACACACCGATTGACCCCATTGGACCTAAACTCATGTTTTGGTGTTTTTACTATTTGGTGCATTTGGGACCGTTTGGTTGCCTTACAAAACTCGGTGCAAAACGCCGAAGTGGTGCAAAAGTTCGTGCCAGAAGTCGTCGGAATTTTTCACAACGAACGCACCCATCCACCCCATTGGACCTAAACTCATGTTTTGCGTTTATACTATTTGGTGCATTTGGGACCGTTGGTTGTTACAAAACTCGTGCAAAACGGGCCAAGGTGCAAAAGTTCGTGCCACGAAGTCGCGTCGGAATTTTTCAACGAACGCACCCGATCCACCCCATTGGACTCTAAACTCATGTTTTGGTGTGTTTCGTACTATTTGGATGCATTTGGGACCGTTGGTTGCCTTACAAAACTCAGTGCAAAACGGGCCGAATGGTGGAAAAGTTCGTGCCACGAAGTCGCGTCATAATTTTTCGCAACGAACACACCGAATTGACCCCTTGGACCTAAACTCATGTTTTGGTGCGTTTTGTACTATTTGGTGCATTTGGTACCGTTTGGTTGCCTTACAAAACTCGGCAAAACGGCCGAAGTGGTGCAAAAGTTCGTGCCATGAAGTCGGTCAGGCACCCAATCCACCCCATTGGCCCAAACTCATGTTTCATGCGTTTCATACTATTTGGTGCATTTGGGACCGTTTGGTTGTTACAAAACTCAGTGCAAAAGGGCCAAGTGATGCAAAAGTTCGTGCCACGAAGTCGCGTCGGAATTTTTCGCAACGAACGCACCCGATCCACCCCATTGGACTCTAAACTCATGTTTTTGTGTTTCGTACTATTTGGATGCATTTGGGACCGTTTGGTTGCCTACAAAACTCAGTGCAAAACGGGCCGAACTGGTGCAAAAGTTCGTGCCACGAAGTCGCGTCAATTTTTTGCAACGAACACATCCACCCCTTGGCCTAAACTCATGTTTTTGTTTTTACTATTTGGGTGCATTTGGTACCGTTTGGTTGCCTTACAAAACTCGGTGCAAAACGGGCCGAAGTGGTGCAAAAGTTCGTGCCATGAAGTCGTGTCAGGCACCCAATCCACCCCATTGGGCCCAAAACTCATGTTTTGCGTTTCATACTATTTGGGTTTGGGACCGTTGGTTGTGTTACAAAACTCAGTGCAAAACGGGCCAAGCTGATGCAAAAGTTCGTGCCACGAAGTCGCGTCGGAATTTTTCACAACCACCGATCCACCCCATTGGACTCTAAACTCATGTTTTGGTGCGTTTTACTATTTGGATGCATTTGGGACCGTTTGGTTGCCTTACAAAACTCAGTGCAAAACGGGCCGAAGTGCAAAAGTTCGTGCCACGAAGTCGCGTCAATTTTTCGCAACAACACCGATCCACCCCATTGGACCTAATGTTTTTTGTTTTACTATTTGGGCATTTGGGAGTGTTGGTTACCTTACAAAACGGGCAAACGGTGCAAAAGTTCGTGCCACGAAGTCGTCGGAATTTTAGAACACACCATCCACCCCATTGGACCTAAAACTCATGTTTTTGTTTTCGTACTATTTGGTGCATTTGGGACCGTTGGTTGTTACAAAACTCAGTGCAAAACGGGCCAACTGGTGCAAAAGTTCGTGCCACGAAGTCGCGTCAATTTTCGCAACGAACACACCGATCCACCCCATTGGACCTAAACTCATGTTTTGGTGCGTTTATACTATTTGGTGCATTTGGGACCGTTTGGTTGCCTTACAAAACTCGTGCAAAACGGCCGAAGTGCAAAAGTTCGTGCCATGAAGTCGTCGAATTTTTCACAACGAACGCACCCATCCACCCCATTGGACCTAAACTCATGTTTTTGTTTCGTACTATTTGGGCATTTGGGACCGTTTGGTTGCGTTACAAAACTCGTGCAAAAGGGCCAAGTGGTGCAAAGTTCGTGCCACGAAGTCGCGTCGGAATTTTTCACAACGCACCCGATCCACCCCATTGGACCTAAACTCATGTTTTGGTGTGTTTCGTACTATTTGGATGCATTTGGGACCGTTTGGTTGCCTTACAAAACTCAGTGCAAAACGGGCCGAAGTGGTGCAAAGTTCGTGCCACGAAGTCGCGTCATAATTTTTCGCAACGAACACACCGATCCCCATTGGGACCTAAACTCATGTTTTGGTGCGTTTTGTACTATTTGGTGCATTTGGTACCGTTTGGTTGCCTACAAAACTCGGCAAAACGGGCCGAAGTGGTGCAAAAGTTCGTGCCATGAAGTCGTGTCAGGCACCCAATCCACCCCATTGGGCCTAAACTCATGTTTGCGTTTCATACTATTTTGGTGCATTTGGGACCGTTTGGTTGGTTACAAAACTCAGTGCAAAATGGGCCAAGTGGCAAAAGTTCGTGCCACGAAGTCGCGTCGGAATTTTTCCAACGAACGCACCCGATCCACCCCATTGGACTCTAAACTCATGTTTTGGTGTTTCGTACTATTTGGATGCATTTGGGACCGTTTGGTTGCCTTACAAAACTCAGTGCAAAACGGCCGAACTGGTGCAAAAGTTCGTGCCACGAAGTCGCGTCAATTTTTGCAACGAACACACCGATCCCCTTGGGACCTAAACTCATGTTTTTGTTTTTACTATTTGGGCATTTACCGTTTGGTTGCCTTACAAAACTCGTGCAAAACGGGCCGAAGTGGTGCAAAAGTTCGTGCCATGAAGTTTTCAGCACCCAATCCACCCCATTGGACCCAAAACTCATGTTTCATGCGTTTCATACTATTTGGGCATTTGGGACCGTTGGTTGTGTTACAAAAGTGCAAAACGGGCCAACTGATGCAAAAGTTCGTGCCACGAAGTCGTCGGAATTTTTCACACGAACGCACCGATCCACCCCATTGGACTCTAAACTCATGTTTTGCGTTTTACTATTTGGTGCATTTGGGACCGTTTGGTTGCCTTACAAAACTCGTGCAAAACGGCCGAAGTGGTGCAAAAGTTCGTGCCACGAAGTCGGTCAATTTTTCGCAACGAACGCACCGATCCCCCCATTGGACCTAAACTCATGTTTTGTGTTTTACTATTTGGTGCATTTGGGTGGTTGTGTTACACAAACTGCAAAACGGGCCAAGTGCAAAAGTTCGTGCCACGAAGTCGTCGGAATTTTTCACAACGAACCACCCGATCCACCCCATTGGACCTAAACTCATGTTTTGTGTTTCGTACTATTTGGATGCATTTGGGACCGTTTGGTTGCCTTACAAAACTCAGTGCAAAACGGGCCGAATGGTGCAAAAGTTCGTGCCACGAAGTCGCGTCAATTTTTCGCAACAACACACCGATCCACCCCATTGGACCTAAACTCATGTTTTGGTGCGTTTTATACTATTTGGTGCATTTGGGACCGTTTGGTTGCCTTACAAAACTCAGTGCAAAACGGCCGAAGTGGTGCAAAAGTTCGTGCCATGAAGTCGTCAAATTTTTCACAACGAACGCACCCATCCACCCCATTGGACCTAAACTCATGTTTTGCGTTTTACTATTTGGTGCATTTGGGACCGTTTGGTTGCGTTACAAAACTCAGTGCAAAACGGGCCAAGTGGCAAAAGTTCGTGCCACGAAGTCGCTCGGAATTTTTCACAACAACCATCCACCCCATTGGACCTAAACTCATGTTTTGGTGTGTTTCGTACTATTTGGTGCATTTGGGACCGTTTGGTTGCCTACAAAACTCAGTGCAAAACGGGCCGAAGTGGTGGAAAAGTTCGTGCCACGAAGTCGCGTCATAATTTTTCGCAACGAACACACCGAATCCCCTTGGGACCTAAACTCATGTTTGGTGCGTTTTACTATTTGGTGCATTTGGGACCGTTTGGTTGCCTACAAAACTCGTGCAAAACGGCCGAAGTGGTGCAAAAGTTCGTGCCATGAAGTCGTGTCAGGCACCCAATCCACCCCATTGGACCCAAACTCATGTTTTGCGTTTCATACTATTTGGTGCATTTGGGACCGTTTGGTTGTTACAAAACTCAGTGCAAAATGGGCCAAGTGATGCAAAGTTCGTGCCACGAAGTCGTCGGAATTTTTCGCAACCAACGCACCCGATCCACCCCATTGGACTCTAAACTCATGTTTTGTGGTTTCGTACTATTTGGATGCATTTGGGACCGTTTGGTTGCCTTACAAAACTCAGTGCAAAACGGGCCGAAGTGGTGCAAAGTTCGTGCCACGAAGTCGCGTCAATTTTTTGCAACAACACACCGATCCCCTTGGGACCTAAACTCATGTTTTGTTTTCGTACTATTTGGGTGCATTTGACCGTTTGGTTGCCTACAAAACTCGGCAAAACGGGCCGAAGTGGTGCAAAAGTTCGTGCCACGAAGTCGTGTCAGCACCCAATCCACCCCATTGGGCCCAAAACTCATGTTTCATGCGTTTCATACTATTTGGGCATTTGGGACCGTTTGGTTGTGTTACAAAACTCAGTGCAAAACGGGCCAACTGATGCAAAAGTTCGTGCCACGAAGTCGCGTCGGAATTTTTCACAACGAACGCACCCGATCCACCCCATTGGACTCTAAACTCATGTTTTTGCGTTTTACTATTTGGATGCATTTGGGGCCGTTTGGTTGCCTTACAAAACTCGTGCAAAACGGGCCGAAGTGGTGCAAAAGTTCGTGCCACGAAGTCGTCAATTTTTCGCAACGAACGCACCGATCCACCCCATTGGACCTAACTCATGTTTTGTGTTTCGTACTATTTGGGCATTTGGGAGTTGTTGCGTTACAACTTAAAAACGGGCCAAGGTGCAAAAGTTCGTGCACGAAGTCGTCGGAATTTTTTGCAACGAACACACCCGATCCACCCCATTGGACCTAAACTCATGTTTTGGTGTTTCGTACTATTTGGGTGCATTTGGGACCGTTTGGTTGCCTGACAAAACTCAGTGCAAAACGGGCCAACTGGTGCAAAAGTTCGTGCCACGAAGTCGCGTCAATTTTTCGCAACGAACACACCGATCCACCCCATTGGACCTAAACTGTTTTGGTGCGTTTTATACTATTTGGTGCATTTGGGACCGTTTGGTTGCCTTACAAAACTCAGTGCAAAACGGCCGAAGTGGTGCAAAGTTCGTGCCACGAAGTCGTCGAATTTTTCAACGAACGCACCCATCCACCCCATTGGACCTAAACTCATGTTTTTGCGTTTCGTACTATTTGGTGCATTTGGGACCGTTGTTGTGTCAAAACTCAGTGCAAAGGGCCAAGTGGTGCAAAAGTTCGTGCCACGAAGTCGCGTCGGAATTTTTCAACGAACCACCCGATCCACCCCATTGGACTAAACTCATGTTTTGGTGTGTTCGTACTATTTGGTGCATTTGGGACCGTTTGGTTGCCTTACAAAACTCAGTGCAAAACGGCCGAAGTGGTGCAAAAGTTCGTGCCACGAAGTCGCGTCAAATTTTTCGCAACGAACACACCGATCCACCCCTTGGACCTAAACTCATGTTTTGGTGCGTTTTGTACTATTTGGGCATTTGGTACCGTTTGGTTGCCTACAAAACTCAGTGCAAAACGGGCCGAAGTGGTGCAAAAGTTCGTGCCAGAAGTCGTCGAATTTTTCGCAACGAACGCACCCGATCCACCCCATTGGACCCAAACTCATGTTTTGTGTTTCGTACTATTTGGTGCATTTGGGACCGTTTGGTTGGTTACCTACAAAACGGGCCAAGATGCAAAAGTTCGTGCCACGAAGTCGCGTCGAATTTTTCACAACGAACGCACCGATCCACCCCATTGGACCTAAACTCATGTTTTGGTGTTTCGTACTATTTGGATGCATTTGGGACCGTTTGGTTGCCTTACAAAACTCAGTGCAAAACGGGCCGAACTGGTGCAAAGTTCGTGCCACGAAGTCGCGTCAATTTTTCGCAACGAACACACCGATCACCCCATTGGGACCTAAACTCATGTTTTGGTGTTTTATACTATTTGGCATTTGGTACCGTTTGGTTGCCTTACAAAACTCGGTGCAAAACGCCGAAGTGGTGCAAAAGTTCGTGCCATGAAGTCGTGTCAGGAATTTTTCACAACCGCACCATCCACCCCATTGGACCCAAACTCATGTTTTGCGTTTCATACTATTTGGGCATTTGGGACCGTTGGTTGTGTTACAAAACTCAGTGCAAAACGGCCAAGCTGATGCAAAAGTTCGTGCCACGAAGTCGCGTCGGAATTTTTCACAACGCACCGATCCACCCCATTGGACCTAAACTCATGTTTTGGTGTGTTTCGTACTATTTGGATGCATTTGGGACCGTTTGGTTGCCTTACAAACTCAGTGCAAAACGGGCCGAAGTGGTGCAAAAGTTCGTGCCACGAAGTCGCGTCAAATTTTTCGCAACGAACACACCACCCCTTGGACCTAAACTCATGTTTTGGTGCGTTTATACTATTTGGATGCATTTGGACCGTTTGGTTGCCTTACAAAACTCAGTGCAAAACGGGCCGAAGTGTGCAAAAGTTCGT
>NW_024376668.1:0-33738 GCF_016808335.1 Panicum virgatum
CGTTGCATAGTGTTTGGCTGCATTTGGGATCGTTTCGTAACAGCATGAAACTCGATTCAAAACAGGGTGAATGGTGCATTAATGCAAAAGTTCATGTCACGAAGTAACATCGGGATTTCGCAATGAACACCCAATCCACTCCATTGGACCCAAAACACATGTTTTGGTGCGTTTCATAGTGTTTGGCAGCATTTGGGATCATTTCGTAACTGCATGAAACTCGATGCAAAACAGGGTGAACTGGTGCAATTATGCAAAAGTTCGTGCCACGAAGTGACATTGGATTTTTCGCAACAAAACGCACCCAATCCACTCCATTGGACGCTAAACTCATGTTTTGGTGCGTTGCATAGTGTTTGGCTGCAATTGGGACCATTCGTAACTGCATCAAACTCGTTGCAAAATGGGGCCAACTGGTGCAGTGCAATTAAGCATAAGTTCGTGCCACAAAGTACACGTCGGGATTTTGTCGCAACGAACACACCCAATCCACCACATTGGACCTAAACTCATGTTTTGGTGCGTTGCATAGTGTTTGGGTGCAATTGGGACCATTTCGTAACTGCATGAAACTCGATGCAAAACAGGGTGAACTGGTGCAATTAATGCAAAAGTTCGTGCCACGAAGTGAAACATCGGGATTTTTCGCAACAAACACACCCAATCCACTCCATTGGACCCTAAACTCATGTTTTGGTTGCGTTGCGTAGTGTTGGCTGCATTTGGGATCGTTTCGTAACTGCATGAAACTCGATGCAAAACAGGATCAACTGGTGCAATTAATGCAAAAGTTCGTGCCATGAAGTCATGTCGGGATTTCTCGCAACAATGCACCCAATCCACTCCATTGGACCCTAACTCATGTTTTGGTGTGTTGCATAGTGTTTGGCTGCATTTGGGATCGTTTCGTAACAGCATGAAACTCGATTCAAAACAGGGTGAACTGGTGCATTAATGCAAAAGTTCATGTCACGAAAGTAACATCGGGATTTTACGCAATGAACACCCAATCCACTCCATTGGACCCAAAACACATGTTTTGGTGCGTTTCATAGTGTTTGGCAGCATTTGGGATCATTTCGTAACTGCATTAAACTCGATGCAAAACAGGGTGAACTGGTGCAATTAATGCAAAAGTTCGTGCCACGAAGTGACATTGGGATTTTTCGCAACAAACGCACCCAATCCACTCCATTGGACGCTAAACTCATGTTTTGGTGCGTTGCATAGTGTTTGGCTGCAATTGGGACCAATTTCGTAACTGCATCAAACTCGTTGCAAAATGGGGCCAACTGGTGCAATTAATGCATAAGTTCGTGCCACAAGTCACGTCGGGATTTTTTGCAACGAACGCACACAATCCACCACATTGGACCCTAAACTAATGTTTTGGTGCATTGCATAGTGTTTGGGTGCAATTGGGACCATTTCGTAACTGCATGAAACTCGATGCAAAACAGGGTGAACTGGTGCAATTAATGCAAAAGTTCGTGCCACGAAGTGAAATCGGGATTTTTCGCAACAAACACACCCAATCCACTCCATTGGACCCTAAACTCATGTTTTGGTGCGTTGCATAGTGTTTGGCTGCATTTGGGATCGTTTCGTAACTGCATGAAACTCGATGCAAAACAGGGTGAACTGGTGCAATTAATGCAAAAGTTCGTGTCACGAAGTAACATCGGGATTTTTCGCAACGAACACACCCAATCCACTCCATTGGACCCAAAACACATGTTTTGGTGTGTTTCATAGTGTTTGGCAGCATTTGGGATCGTTTCATAACTGCATCAAACTCGTTGCAAAATGGGGTCAACTGGTGCAATTAATGCATAAGTTCGTGCCACGAAGTCACGTCGGGATTTTTCACAACGAACGTACCCAATCCACCACATTGGACCCTAAACTCATGTTTTGGTGCGTTGCATAGTGTTTGGCAGCATTTGGGATTGTTTCCTAACTGCATGAAACTGGATGCAAAACAGGGTGAACTGGTGCAATTAATGCAAAAGTTTGTGCCATGAAGTCACGTCGGGATTTCTCGCAACAAATGCACGCAATCCACTCCATTGGACCCTAAACTCATGTTTTGGTGCGTTGCATAGTGTTTGGCCGCATTTGGGACCATTTCGTAACTGCATGAAACTCGATGCAAAACAGGGTGAACTGGTGCAATTAATGCAAAAGTTCGTGCCACGAAGTGACATTGGGATTTTTCGCAACGAACACACCCAATCCACTCCATTGGACACTAAACTCATGTTTTGATGCATTTCATTGTGTTTGGCTGCATTTGGGATCGTTTCATAACTGCATGAAACTCGTTGCAAAATGGGGTCAACTGGTGCAATTAATGCATAAGTTCGTGCCATGAAGTCACGTCGGGATTTTTCGCAACGAAAGCACCCAATCCACCACATTGGACCCTAAACTCATGTTTTGGTGCGTTGCATAGTGTTTGGCTGCATTTGGGATTGTTTCCTAACTGCATCAAACTCGTTGCGAAATGGGGTCAACTGGTGCAATTAATGCATAAGTTCGTGCCACGAAGTCACGTCGGGATTTTTCACAACGAACGCACCCAATCCACCACATTGGACCTTAAACTCATGTTTTGGTGCGTTGCATAGTGTTTGGGTGCATTTGGGATTGCTTCCTAACAACATGAAACTCGATGCAAAACAGGGTGAAATGGTGCAATTAATGCATAAGTTCGTGCCATGAAGTCATGTCGGGATTTCTCGCAACAAATGCACCCAATCCACTCCATTGGACCCTAAACTCATGTTTTGGTGCGTTGCATAGTGTTTGGCTGCATTTGGGATCGTTTCGTAACAGCATGAAACTCGATTCAAAACAGGGTGAACTGGTGCATTAATGCAAAAGTTCGTGTCACGAAGTAACATTGGGATTTTTCGCAATGAACACACCCAATCCACTCCATTGGACCCAAAACACATGTTTTGGTGTGTTTCATATTGTTTGGCAGCATTTGGGATCGTTTCATAACTGCATCAAACTCGTTGCAAAATGGGGTCAACTGGTGCAATTAATGCATAAGTTCGTGCCATGAAGTCACGTCGGGATTTTTTGCAACGAACGCACCCAATCCACCACATTGGACCCTAAACTCATGTTTTGGTGCGTTGCATATTGTTTGGGTGCAATTGGGACCATTTCGTAACTGCATGAAACTCGATGTAAAACAGGATGAATTGGTGCAATTAATTCAAAAGTTCATGCCACGAAGTGACATTGGGATTTTTCGCAACGAATGCACCCAATCCACTCCATTCTACCCAAAACACATGTTTTGGTGTGTTGCATTGTGTTTGGGTGCATTTGGGACTGTTTCATAACAGCATGATACTCGATGCAAAACAGGGTGAACCGGTGCAATTAATGCAAAAGATCGTGCCGCGAAGTCATGACGGAATTTTTCGCAACGAATGCACCCAATCCACCATATTGGACCCTAAACTAATGTTTTGGTGCGTTGCATAGTGTTAGGATGCATTTGGGATCCTTTCGTAACTGCATGAAACTCGATGCAAAACAGGGTGAACTACTGCAATTAATGCAAAAGTTCGTGCCACGAAGTGAAATCGGGATTTTCGCAACGAACACACCCAATCCACTCCATTGGACCCTAAACTCATGTTTTGGTGCGTTGCATAGTGTTTGGCTGCATTTGGGATCGTTTCGTAACTGCATCAAACTCGATGCAAAACAGGGTGAACTGGTGCAATTAATGCAAAAGTTCGTGTCACGAAGTAACATTGGGATTTTTCGCAACGAACACACCCAATCCACTCCATTGGACCCAAAACACATGTTTTGGTGTGTTTCATAGTGTTTGGCAGCATTTGGGATCGTTTCATAACTGCATCAAACTCGTTGCAAAATGGGGTCAACTGGTGCAATTAAAGCATAAGTTCGTGCCACGAAGTCACGTCGGGATTTTTCACAACGAACGCACCCAATCCACCACATTGGACCCTAAACTCATGTTTTGGTGCGTTGCATAGTGTTTGGCAGCATTTGGGATTGTTTCCTAACTGCATGAAACTGGATGCAAAACAGGGTGAACTGGTGCAATTAATGCAAAAGTTTGTGCCATGAAGTCACGTCGGGATTTCTCGCAACAAATGCACGCAATCCACTCCATTGGACCCTAAACTCATGTTTTGGTGCGTTGCATAGTGTTTGGCTGCATTTGGGACCATTTCGTAACTGCATGAAACTCGATGCAAAACAGGGTGAACTGGTGCAATTAATGCAAAAGTTCGTGCCACGAAGTGACATTGGGATTTTTCGCAACGAACGCACCCAATCCACTCCATTGGACACTAAACTCATGTTTTGATGCATTTCATTGTGTTTGGCTGCATTTGGGATCGTTTCATAACTGCATGAAACTCGTTGCAAAATGGGGTCAACTGGTGCAATTAATGCATAAGTTCGTGCCATGAAGTCACGTCGGGATTTTTCGCAACGAAAGCACCCAATCCACCACATTGGACCCTAAACTCATGTTTTGGTGCGTTGCATAGTGTTTGGCTGCATTTGGGATTGTTTCCTAACTGCATCAAACTCGTTGCGAAATGGGGTCAACTGGTGCAATTAATGCATAAGTTCGTGCCACGAAGTCACGTCGGGATTTTTCACAACGAACGCACCCAATCCACCACATTGGACCCTAAACTCATGTTTTGGTGCGTTGCATAGTGTTTGGGTGCATTTGGGATTGTTTCCTAACAACATGAAACTCGATGCAAAACAGGGTGAAATGGTGCAATTAATGCATAAGTTCGTGCCATGAAGTCATGTCGGGATTTCTCGCAACAAATGCACCCAATCCACTCCATTGGACCCTAAACTCATGTTTTGGTGCGTTGCATAGTGTTTGGCTGCATTTGGGATCGTTTCGTAACAGCATGAAACTCGATTCAAAACAGGGTGAACTGGTGCATTAATGCAAAAGTTCATGTCACGAAGTAACATCGGGATTTTACGCAATGAACACCCAATCCACTCCATTGGACCCAAAACACATGTTTTGGTGCGTTTCATAGTGTTTGGCAGCATTTGGGATCATTTGGTAACTGCATGAAACTCGATGCAAAACAGGGTGAACTGGTGCAATTAATGCAAAAGTTCGTGCCACGAAGTGACATTGGGATTTTTCGCAACAAACGCACCCAATCCACTCCATTGGACGCTAAACTCATGTTTTGGTGCGTTGCATAGTGTTTGGCTGCAATTGGGACCATTTCGTAACTGCATCAAACTCGTTGCAAAATGGGGTCAACTGGTGCAATTAATGCATAAGTTCGTGCCACAAAGTCACGTCGGGATTTTTCGCAACGAACGCACACAATCCCACCACATTGAACCCTAAACTCATGTTTTGGTGCATTGCATAGTGTTTGGGTGCAATTGGGAAAATTTCGTAACCGCATGAAACTCGATGCAAAACAGGGTGAACTGGTGCAATTAATGCAAAAGTTCGTGCCACGAAGTGAAATCGGGATTTTTCGCAACAAACACACCCAATCCACTCCATTGGACCCTAAACTCATGTTTTGGTGCGTTGCATAGTGTTTGGCTGCATTTGGGATCGTTTCGTAACTGCATGAAACTCGATGCAAAACAGGGTGAACTGGTGCAATTAATGCAAAAGTTCGTGTCACAAAGTAACATCGGGATTTTTCGCAACGAACACACCCGATCCACTCCATTGGACCCAAAACACATGTTTTGGTGTGTTTCATAGTGTTTGGCAGTATTTGGGATTGTTTCATAACTGCATCAAACTCGTTGCAAAATGGGGTCAACTGTTGCAATTAATGCATAAGTTCGTGCCACGAAGTCACGTCGGGATTTTTCACAACGAACGCACCCAATCCACCACATTGGACCCTAAACTCATGTTTTGGTGCGTTGCATAGTGTTTGGGTTCAATTGGGACCATTTCGTAACTGCATGAAACTCAATGCAAAACAGGGTGAACTGGTGCAATTAATGCAAAAGTTCATGCCACGAAGTGACATTGGGATTTTTCGCAACGAATGCACCCAATCCACTCCATTCTACCCTAAACTCATGTTTTGGTGCGTTGCATTGTGTTTGGGTGCATTTGGGACCGTTTCATAACAGAATGATACTCGATGCAAAACAGGGTGAACCGGTGCAATTAATGCAAAAGATCGAGCCGCGAAGTCACGTCAGGATTTTTCGCAACGAATGCACCCAATCCACCATATTGGACCCTAAACTCATGTTTTGGTGCGTTGCATAGTGTTAGGATGCATTTGGGATCGTTTCGTAACTGCATGAAACTCGATGCAAAACAGGGTGAACTAGTGCAATTAATTCAAAAGTTCGTGCCACGAAGTGAAATCGGGATTTTCGCAACAAACACACCCAATCCACTCCATTGGACCCTAAACTCATGTTTTGGTGCATTGCATAGTGTTTGGGTGCATTTGGGATTGTTTCCTAACTACATGAAACTCGATGCAAAACAAGGTGAACTGGTGCAATTAATGCAAAAGTTCGTGCCACGAAGTCACGCCGGGATTTTTCACAATGAACGCACCCAATCCACTCCATTCTACCCTAAACTCATGTTTTGGTGCGTAGCATTGTGTTTGGTTGCAATTGGGAAAGTTTCGTAACTGCATGAAACTCGACGAAAAACAGGGTGCCACGAAGTCACGTCGGGATTTTTCGCAACGAACGCACCCAATCCACTGCATTGGACCCTAAACTCATGTTTTGGACCGTTGCGTAGTGTTTGGATGCATTTGGGATCGTTTCGTAACTGCATGAAACTCGATGCAAAACAGGATGAACTGGTGCAATTAATGCAAAAGTTCGTGCCATGAAGTCACGTCGGGATTTCTCGCAACAAATGCACCCAATCCACTCCATTGGACCCTAAACTCATGTTTTGGTGCGTTGCATAGTGTTTGGCTGCATTTGGGATCATTTCGTAACTGCATGAAACTCGATGCAAAACAGGGTGAACTGGTGCAATTAATGCAAAAGTTCGTGCCACGAAGTGAAATCGGGATTTTTCGCAACAAACGCACCCAATCCACTCCATTGGACGCTAAACTCATGTTTTGGTGCGTTGCATAGTGTTTGGCTGCAATTTGGACCATTTCGTAACTGCATCAAACTCGTTGGAAAATGGGGCCAACTGGTGCAATTAATGCATAAGTTCGTGCCACAAAGTCACGTCGGGATTTTTCGCAAGGAACGCACCCAATCCACCACATTGGACCCTAAATTCATGTTTTGGTGCGTTGCATAGTGTTTGGGTGCAATTGGGACCATTTCGTAACTGCATGAAACTCGATGCAAAACAGGGTGAACTAGTGCAATTAATGCGAAAGTTCATGCCACGAAGTGAAATCGGGATTTTTCGCAACAAACACACCCAATCCACTCCATTGGACCCTAAACTCATGTTTTGGTGCGTTGCGTAGTGTTTGGCTGCATTTGGGATCGTTTCGTAACTGCATGAAACTCGATGCAAAACAGGGTGAACTGGTGCAATTAATGCAAAAGTTCGTGCCATGAAGTCATGTCGGGAATTCTCGCAACAAATGCACCCAATCCACTCCATTGGACCCTAAACTCATGTTTTGGTGCGTTGCATAGTGTTTGGCTGCATTTGGGATCGTTTCGTAACAGCATGAAACTCGTTGCAAAATGGGGTCAACTGGTGCAATTAATGCATAAGTTCGTGCCACGAAGTCACGTCGGGATTTTTCACAACGAACGCACCCAATCCACCACATTGGACCCTATCTCATGTTTTGGTGCGTTGCATAGTGTTTGGCTGCAATTGGGACCATTTCGTAACTTCATGAAACTCAATGCAAAACAGGGTGAACTGGTGCAATTAATGCAAAAGTTCATGCCACGAAGTGACATTGGGATTTTTCGCAACGAATGCACCCAATCCACTCCATTCTACCCTAAATTCATGTTTTGGTGCGTTGCATTGTGTTTGGGTGCATTTGGGACCGTTTCATAACAGAATGATACTCGATGCAAAACAGGGTGAACCGGTGCAATTAATGCAAAAGATCGAGCCGCGAAGTCACGTCGGGATTTTTCGCAACGAATGCACCCAATCCACCATATTGGACCCTAAACTCATGTTTTGGTGCGTTGCATAGTGTTAGGATGCATTTGGGATCGTTTCGTAACTGCATGAAACTCGATGCAAAACAGGGTGAACTAGTGCAATTAATGCAAAAGTTCGTGCCACGAAGTGAAATTGGGTTTTTTCGCAACGAACACACCCAATCCACTCCATTGGACCCTAAACTCATGTTTTTGTGCGTTGCATAGTGTTTGGGTGCAATTGGGACCATTTCGTAATTGCATGAAACTCGATGCAATACAGGGTGAACTGGTGCAATTAATGCAAAAGTTCGTGCCACGAAGTGAAATCGGGATTTTTCGCAACAAACGCACCCAATCCACTCCATTGGACCCTAAACTCATGTTTTGGTGCGTTGCATAGTGTTAGGATGCATTTGGGATCGTTTCGTAACAGCATGAAACTCGATGCCAAACAGGGTGAACTGGTGCATTAATTCAAAACTTCATGTCACGAAGTAACATCGGGATTTTACGCAACGAACACACCCAATCCACTCCATTGGACCCTAAACTCATGTTTTGGTGCGTTGCATAGTGTTTGGCTGCATTTGGGATCATTTCGTAACAGCATGAAACTCGATGCAAAACAGGGTGAACTGGTGCATTAATGCAAAAGTTTATGTCACGAAGTAACATTGGGATTTTACGCAATGAACACCCAATCCACTCCATTGGACCCAAAACACATGTTTTGGTGCGTTTCATAGTGTTTGGCAGCATTTGGGATCATTTCGTAACTGCATGAAACTCGATGCAAAACAGGGTGAACTGGTGCAATTAATGCAAAAGTTCGTGCCACGAAGTGACATTGGGATTTTTCGCAACAAACGCACCCAATCCACTCCATTGGACGCTAAACTCATGTTTTGGTGCGTTGCATAGTGTTTGGCTGCAATCGGGACCATTTCGTAACTGCATCAAACTCGTTGCAAAATGGGGCCAACTGGTGCAATTAATGCATAAGTTCGTGCCACAAAGTCACGTCGGGATTTTTCGCAACGAACGCACCCAATCCACCACATTGGACCCTAAATTCATGTTTTGGTGCGTTGCATAGTGTTTGGGTGCAATTGGGACCATTTCGTAACTGCATGAAACTCGATGCAAAACAGGGTGAACTGGTGCAATTAATGCGAAAGTTCATGCCACGAAGTGAAATCGGGATTTTTCGCAACAAACGCACCCAATCCACTCCATTGGACCCTAAACTCATGTTTTGGTGCGTTGCATAGTGTTTGGCTGCATTTGGGATCGTTTCGTAACTGCATGAAACTCGATGCAAAACAGGGTGAACTGGTGCAATTAATGCAAAAGTTCGTGCCACGAAGTAACATCGGGATTTTTCTCAACGAACACACCCAATCCACTCCATTGGACCCAAAACACATGTTTTGGTGTGTTTCATAGTGTTTGGCAGCATTTGGGATCGTTTCATAACTGCATCAAACTCGTTGCAAAATGGGGTCAACTGGTGCAATTAATGCATAAGTTCGTGCGACGAAGTCACGTCGGGATTTTTCACAACGAACGCACCCAATCCACCACATTGGACCCTATCTCATGTTTTGGTGCGTTGCATAGTGTTTGGCTGCAATTGGGACCATTTCGTAACTGCATGAAACTCAATGCAAAACAGGGTGAACCGGTGCAATTAATGCAAAAGATCGAGCCGCGAAGTGACATCGGGATTTTTCGCAACGAATGCACCCAATCCACCATATTGGACCCTAAACTCATGTTTTGGTGCGTTGCATAGTGTTAGGATGCATTTGGGATCGTTTCGTAACTGCATGAAACTCGATGCAAAACAGGGGAACTAGTGCAATTAATGCAAAAGTTCGTGCCACGAAGTGAAATCGGGATTTTTCGCAACGAACACACCCAATCCACTCCATTGGACCCTAAACTCATGTTTTTGTGCGTTGCATAGTGTTTGGGTGCAATTGGGACCATTTCGTAATTGCATGAAACTCGATGCAATACAGGGTGAACTGGTGCAATTAATGCAAAAGTTCGTGCCACGAAGTGAAATCGGGATTTTTCGCAACAAACGCACCCAATCCACTCCATTGGACCCTAAACTCATGTTTTGGTGCGTTGCATAGTGTTAGGATGCATTTGGGATCGTTTCGTAACAGCATGAAACTCGATGCCAAACAGGGTGAACTGGTGCATTAATTCAAAACTTCCTGTCACGAAGTAACATCGGGATTTTACGCAACGAACACACCCAATCCACTCCATTGGACCCTAAACTCATGTTTTGGTGCGTTGCATAGTGTTTGGCTGCATTTGGGATCATTTCGTAACAGCATGAAACTCGATGCAAAACAGGGTGAACTGGTGCATTAATGCAAAAGTTCATGTCACGAAGTAACATTGGGATTTTACGCAATGAACACCCAATCCACTCCATTGGACCCAAAACACATGTTTTGGTGCATTTCATAGTGTTTGGCAGCATTTGGGATCATTTCGTAACTGCATGAAACTCGATGCAAAACAGGGTGAACTGGTGCAATTAATGCAAAAGTTCGTGCCACGAAGTGACATTGGGATTTTTCGCAACAAACGCACCCAATCCACTCCATTGGACGCTAAACTCATGTTTTGGTGCGTTGCATAGTGTTTGACTACAATTGGGACCATTTCGTAACTGCATCAAACTCGTTGCAAAATGGGGCCAAATGGTGCAATTAATGCATAAGTTCGTGCCACAAAGTCACGTCGGGATTTTTCGCAACGAACGCACCCAATGCACCACATTGGACCCTAAACTCAAGTTTTGGTGCGTTGCATAGTGATTGGGTGCAATTGGGACCATTTCGTAACTGCATGAAACTCGATGCAAAACAGGGTGAACTGGTGCAATTAATGCAAAAGTTCGTGCCACGAAGTGAAATCGGGATTTTTCGCAACAAACACACCCAATCCACTCCATTGGACCCTAAACTCAAGTTTTGGTGCGTTGCGTAGTGTTTGGCTGCATTTGGGATCGTTTCGTAACTGCATGAAACTCGATGCAAAACAGGATGAACTGGTGCAATTAATGCAAAAGTTCGTGCCATGAAATCATGTCGGGATTTCTCGCAACAAATGCACCCAATCCACTCCATTGGACCTTAAACTCATGTTTTGGTGCGTTGCATAGTGTTTGGCTGCATTTGGGATCGTTTCGTAACAGCATGAAACTCGATGCAAAACAGGGTGAACTGGTGCATTAATGCAAAAGTTCATGTCACGAAGTAACATCGGGATTTTACGCAATGAACACCCAATCCACTCCATTGGACCCAAAACACATGTTTTGGTGCGTTTCATAGTGTTTGGCAGCATTTGGGATCATTTCGTAACTGCTTGAAACTCGATGCAAAACAGGGTGAACTGGTGCAATTAATGCAAAAGTTCGTGCCACGAAGTGACATTGGGATTTTTCGCAACAAACGCGCCCAATCCACTCCATTGGACGCTAAACTCATGTTTTGGTGCGTTGCATAGTGTTTGGCTGCAACTAGCACCATTTCGTAACTGCATCAAACTCGTTGCAAAATGGGGTCAACTGGTGCAATTAATGCATAAGTTCGTGCCAAAAAGTCACGTCGGGATTTTTCGCAACGAACGCACCTAATCCACCACATTGGACCCTAAACTCATGTTTTGGTGCGTTGCATAGTGTTTGGGTGCAATTGGGACCATTTCGTAACTGCATGAAACTCGATGCAAAACAGGGTGAACTGGTCCAATTAATGCAAAAGTTCGTGCCACGAAGTGAAATCGGGATTTTTCACAACAAACACACCCAATCCACTCCATTGGACCCTAAACTCATGTTTTGGTGCGTTGCATAGTGTTTGGCTGCATTTGGGATCGTTTCGTAACTGCATGAAACTCGATGCAAAACAGGGTGAACTGGTGCAATTAATGCAAAAGTTCGTGCCACGAAGTAACATCGGGATTTTTCACAACGAACGCACCCAATCCACCACATTGGACCCTATCTCATGTTTTGGTGCGTTGCATAGTGTTTGGCTGCAATTGGGACCATTTCGTAACTGCATGAAACTCAATGCAAAACAGGGTGAACTGGTGCAATTAATGCAAAAGTTCTTGCCACGATGTGACATTGGGATTTTTCGCAATGAATGCACCCAATCCACTCCATTCTACCCTAAATTCATGTTTTGGTGTGTTGCATTGTGTTTGGGTGCATTTGGGACCGTTTCATAATAGAATGATACTCGATGCAAAACAGGGTGAACCGGTGCAATTAATGCAAAAGATCGAGCCGCGAAGTCACGTCGGGATTTTTCGCAACGAATGCACCCAATCCACCATATTGGACCCTAAACTCATGTTTTGGTGCGTTGCATAGTGTTAGGATGCATTTGGGATCGTTTCGTAACTGCATGAAACTCGATGCAAAACAGGGTGAACTAGTGCAATTAATGCAAAAGTTCGTGCCACGAAGTGAAATCGGGATTTTTCGCAACGAACACACCCAATCCACTCCATTGGACCCTAAACTCATGTTTTTGTGCGTTGCATAGTGTTTGGGTGCAATTGGGACCATTTCGTAATTGCATGAAACTCGATGCAATACAGGGTGAACTGGTGCAATTAATGCAAAAGTTCGTGCCACGAAGTGAAATCGAGATTTTTCGCAACAAACGCACCCAATCCACTCCATTGGACCCTAAACTCATGTTTTGGTGCGTTGCATAGTGTTAGGATGCATTTGGGATCGTTTCGTAACAGCATGAAACTCGATGCCAAACAGGGTGAACTGGTGCATTAATTCAAAACTTCATGTCACGAAGTAACATCAGGATTTTACGCAACGAACACACCCAATCCACTCCATTGGACCCTAAACTCATGTTTTGGTGCGTTGCATAGTGTTTGGCTGCATTTGGGATCATTTCGTAACAGCATGAAACTCGATGCAAAACAGGGTGAACTGGTGCATTAATGCAAAAGTTCATGTCACGAAGTAACATTGGGATTTTACGCAATGAACACCCAATCCACTCCATTGGACCCAAAACACATGTTTTGGTGCGTTTCATAGTGTTTGGCAGCATTTGGGATCATTTCGTAACTGCATGAAACTCGATGCAAAACAGGGTGAACTGGTGCAATTAATGCAAAAGTTCGTGCCACGAAGTGACATTGGGATTTTTCGCAACAAACGCACCCAATCCACTCCATTGGACGCTAAACTCATGTTTTGGTGCGTTGCATAGTGTTTGGCTGCAATTGGGACCATTTCGTAACTGCATCAAACTCGTTGCAAAATGGGGCCAACTGGTGCAATTAATGCATAAGTTCGTGCCACAAAGTCACGTCGGGATTTTTCGCAACGAACGCACCCAATCCACCACATTGGACCCTAAATTCATGTTTTGGTGCGTTGCATAGTGTTTGGGTGCAATTGGGACCATTTCGTAACTGCATGAAACTCGATGCAAAACAGGGTGAACTGGTGCAATTAATGCGAAAGTTCATGCCACGAAGTGAAATCGGGATTTTTCGCAACAAACGCACCCAATCCACTCCATTGGACCCTAAACTCATGTTTTGGTGCGTTGCATAGTGTTTGGCTGCATTTGGGATCGTTTCGTAACTGCATGAAACTCGATGCAAAACAGGGTGAACTGGTGCAATTAATGCAAAAGTTCGTGCCACGAAGTAACATCGGGATTTTTCGCAACGAACACACCCAATCCACTCCATTGGACCCAAAACACATGTTTTGGTGTGTTTCATAGTGTTTGGCAGCATTTGGGATCGTTTCATAACTGCATCAAACTCGTTGCAAAATGGGGTCAACTGGTGCAATTAATGCATAAGTTCGTGCCACGAAGTCACGTCAGGATTTTTCACAACGAACGCACCCAATCCACCACATTGGACCCTATCTCATGTTTTGGTGCGTTGCATATTGTTTGGCTGCAATTGGGACCATTTCGTAACTGCATGAAACTCAATGCAAAACAGGGTGAACCGGTGCAATTAATGCAAAAGATCGAGCCGCGAAGTGACATCGGGATTTTTCGCAACGAATGCACCCAATCCACCATATTGGACCCTAAACTCATGTTTTGGTGCGTTGCATAGTGTTAGGATGCATTTGGGATCGTTTCGTAACTGCATGAAACTCGATGCAAAACAGGGGAACTAGTGCAATTAATGCAAAAGTTCGTGCCACGAAGTGAAATCGGGATTTTTCGCAACGAACACACCCAATCCACTCCATTGGACCCTAAACTCATGTTTTTGTGCGTTGCATAGTGTTTGGGTGCAATTGGGACCATTTCGTAATTGCATGAAACTCGATGCAATACAGGGTGAACTGGTGCAATTAATGCAAAAGTTCGTGCCACGAAGTGAAATCGGGATTTTTCGCAACAAACGCACCCAATCCACTCCATTGGACCCTAAACTCATGTTTTGGTGCGTTGCATAGTGTTAGGATGCATTTGGGATCGTTTCGTAACAGCATGAAACTCGATGCCAAACAGGGTAAACTGGTGCATTAATTCAAAACTTCATGTCACGAAGTAACATCGGGATTTTACGCAACGAACACAACCAATCCACTCCATTGGACCCTAAACTCATGTTTTGGTGCGTTGCATAGTGTTTGGCTGCATTTGGGATCATTTCGTAACAGCATGAAACTCGATGCAAAACAGGGTGAACTGGTGCATTAATGCAAAAGTTCATGTCACGAAGTAACATTGGGATTTTACGCAATGAACACCCAATCCACTCCATTGGACCCAAAACACATGTTTTGGTGCGTTTCATAGTGTTTGGCAGCATTTGGGATCATTTCGTAACTGCATGAAACTCGATGCAAAACAGGGTGAACTGGTGCAATTAATGCAAAAGTTCGTGCCACGAAGTGACATTGGGATTTTTCGCAACAAACGCACCCAATCCACTCCATTGGATGCTAAACTCATGTTTTGGTGCGTTGCATAGTGTTTGGCTGCAATTGGGACCATTTCGTAACTGCATCAAACTCGTTGCAAAATGGGGCCAACTGGTGCAATTAATGCATAAGTTCGTGCCACAAAGTCACGTCGGGATTTTTCGCAACGAATGCACCCAATGCACCACATTGGACCCTAAATTCATGTTTTGGTGCGTTGCATAGTGTTTGGGTGCAATTGGGACCATTTCGTAACTGCATGAAACTCGATGCAAAACAGGGTGAACTGGTGCAATTAATGCGAAAGTTCATGCCACGAAGTGAAATCGGGATTTTTCGCAACAAACGCACCCAATCCACTCCATTGGACCCCAAACTCATGTTTTGGTGCGTTGCATAGTGTTTGGCTGCATTTGGGATCGTTTCGTAACTGCATGAAACTCGATGCAAAACAGGGTGAACTGGTGCAATTAATGCAAAAGTTCGTGCCACGAAGTAACATCGGGATTTTTCGCAACGAACACACCCAATCCACTCCATTGGACCCAAAACACATGTTTTGGTGTGTTTCATAGTGTTTGGCAGCATTTGGGATCGTTTCATAACTGCATCAAACTCGTTGCAAAATGGGGTCAACTGGTGCAATTAATGCATAAGTTCGTGCCACGAAGTCACGTCGGGATTTTTCACAACGAACGCACCCAATCCACCACATTGGACCCTATCTCATGTTTTGGTGCGTTGCATAGTGTTTGGCTGCAATTGGGACCATTTCGTAACTGCATGAAACTCAATGCAAAACAGGGTGAACCGGTGCAATTAATGCAAAAGATCGAGCCGCGAAGTGACATCGGGATTTTTCGCAACGAATGCACCCAATCCACCATATTGGACCCTAAACTCATGTTTTGGTGCGTTGCATAGTGTTAGGATGCATTTGGGATCGTTTCGTAACTGCATGAAACTCGATGCAAAACAGGGGAACTAGTGCAATTAATGCAAAAGTTCGTGCCACGAAGTGAAATCGGGATTTTTCGCAACGAACACACCCAATCCACTCCATTGGACCCTAAACTCATGTTTTTGTGCGTTGCATAGTGTTTGGGTGCAATTGGGACCATTTCGTAATTGCATGAAACTCGATGCAATACAGGGTGAACTGGTGCAATTAATGCAAAAGTTCGTGCCACGAAGTAACATCGGGATTTTTCGCAACGAACACACCCAATCCACTCCATTGGACCCAAAACACATGTTTTGGTGTGTTTCATAGTGTTTGGCAGCATTTGGGATCGTTTCATAACTGCATCAAACTCGTTGCAAAATGGGGTCAACTGGTGCAATTAATGCATAAGTTCGTGCCACGAAGTCACGTCAGGATTTTTCACAACGAACGCACCCAATCCACCACATTGGACCCTATCTCATGTTTTGGTGCGTTGCATATTGTTTGGCTGCAATTGGGACCATTTCGTAACTGCATGAAACTCAATGCAAAACAGGGTGAACCGGTGCAATTAATGCAAAAGATCGAGCCGCGAAGTGACATCGGGATTTTTCGCAACGAATGCACCCAATCCACCATATTGGACCCTAAACTCATGTTTTGGTGCGTTGCATAGTGTTAGGATGCATTTGGGATCGTTTCGTAACTGCATGAAACTCGATGCAAAACAGGGGAACTAGTGCAATTAATGCAAAAGTTCGTGCCACGAAGTGAAATCGGGATTTTTCGCAACGAACACACCCAATCCACTCCATTGGACCCTAAACTCATGTTTTTGTGCGTTGCATAGTGTTTGGGTGCAATTGGGACCATTTCGTAATTGCATGAAACTCGATGCAATACAGGGTGAACTGGTGCAATTAATGCAAAAGTTCGTGCCACGAAGTGAAATCGGGATTTTTCGCAACAAACGCACCCAATCCACTCCATTGGACCCTAAACTCATGTTTTGGTGCGTTGCATAGTGTTAGGATGCATTTGGGATCGTTTCGTAACAGCATGAAACTCGATGCCAAACAGGGTAAACTGGTGCATTAATTCAAAACTTCATGTCACGAAGTAACATCGGGATTTTACGCAACGAACACAACCAATCCACTCCATTGGACCCTAAACTCATGTTTTGGTGCGTTGCATAGTGTTTGGCTGCATTTGGGATCGTTTCGTAACTGCATGAAACTCGATGCAAAACAGGGTGAACTGGTGCAATTAATGCAAAAGTTCGTGCCACGAAGTAACATCGGGATTTTTCGCAACGAACACACCCAATCCACTCCATTGGACCCAAAACACATGTTTTGGTGTGTTTCATAGTGTTTGGCAGCATTTGGGATCGTTTCATAACTGCATCAAACTCGTTGCAAAATGGGGTCAACTGGTGCAATTAATGCATAAGTTCGTGCCACGAAGTCACGTCAGGATTTTTCACAACGAACGCACCCAATCCACCACATTGGACCCTATCTCATGTTTTGGTGCGTTGCATATTGTTTGGCTGCAATTGGGACCATTTCGTAACTGCATGAAACTCAATGCAAAACAGGGTGAACCGGTGCAATTAATGCAAAAGATCGAGCCGCGAAGTGACATCGGGATTTTTCGCAACGAATGCACCCAATCCACCATATTGGACCCTAAACTCATGTTTTGGTGCGTTGCATAGTGTTAGGATGCATTTGGGATCGTTTCGTAACTGCATGAAACTCGATGCAAAACAGGGGAACTAGTGCAATTAATGCAAAAGTTCGTGCCACGAAGTGAAATCGGGATTTTTCGCAACGAACACACCCAATCCACTCCATTGGACCCTAAACTCATGTTTTTGTGCGTTGCATAGTGTTTGGGTGCAATTGGGACCATTTCGTAATTGCATGAAACTCGATGCAATACAGGGTGAACTGGTGCAATTAATGCAAAAGTTCGTGCCACGAAGTGAAATCGGGATTTTTCGCAACAAACGCACCCAATCCACTCCATTGGACCCTAAACTCATGTTTTGGTGCGTTGCATAGTGTTAGGATGCATTTGGGATCGTTTCGTAACAGCATGAAACTCGATGCCAAACAGGGTAAACTGGTGCATTAATTCAAAACTTCATGTCACGAAGTAACATCGGGATTTTACGCAACGAACACAACCAATCCACTCCATTGGACCCTAAACTCATGTTTTGGTGCGTTGCATAGTGTTTGGCTGCATTTGGGATCATTTCGTAACAGCATGAAACTCGATGCAAAACAGGGTGAACTGGTGCATTAATGCAAAAGTTCATGTCACGAAGTAACATTGGGATTTTACGCAATGAACACCCAATCCACTCCATTGGACCCAAAACACATGTTTTGGTGCGTTTCATAGTGTTTGGCAGCATTTGGGATCATTTCGTAACTGCATGAAACTCGATGCAAAACAGGGTGAACTGGTGCAATTAATGCAAAAGTTCGTGCCACGAAGTGACATTGGGATTTTTCGCAACAAACGCACCCAATCCACTCCATTGGACGCTAAACTCATGTTTTGGTGCGTTGCATAGTGTTTGGCTGCAATTGGGACCATTTCGTAACTGCATCAAACTCGTTGCAAAATGGGGCCAACTGGTGCAATTAATGCATAAGTTCGTGCCACAAAGTCACGTCGGGATTTTTCGCAACGAATGCACCCAATGCACCACATTGGACCCTAAATTCATGTTTTGGTGCGTTGCATAGTGTTTGGGTGCAATTGGGACCATTTCGTAACTGCATGAAACTCGATGCAAAACAGGGTGAACTGGTGCAATTAATGCGAAAGTTCATGCCACGAAGTGAAATCGGGATTTTTCGCAACAAACGCACCCAATCCACTCCATTGGACCCCAAACTCATGTTTTGGTGCGTTGCATAGTGTTTGGCTGCATTTGGGATCGTTTCGTAACTGCATGAAACTCGATGCAAAACAGGGTGAACTGGTGCAATTAATGCAAAAGTTCGTGCCACGAAGTAACATCGGGATTTTTCGCAACGAACACACCCAATCCACTCCATTGGACCCAAAACACATGTTTTGGTGTGTTTCATAGTGTTTGGCAGCATTTGGGATCGTTTCATAACTGCATCAAACTCGTTGCAAAATGGGGTCAACTGGTGCAATTAATGCATAAGTTCGTGCCACGAAGTCACGTCGGGATTTTTCACAACGAACGCACCCAATCCACCACATTGGACCCTATCTCATGTTTTGGTGCGTTGCATAGTGTTTGGCTGCAATTGGGACCATTTCGTAACTGCATGAAACTCAATGCAAAACAGGGTGAACCGGTGCAATTAATGCAAAAGATCGAGCCGCGAAGTGACATCGGGATTTTTCGCAACGAATGCACCCAATCCACCATATTGGACCCTAAACTCATGTTTTGGTGCGTTGCATAGTGTTAGGATGCATTTGGGATCGTTTCGTAACTGCATGAAACTCGATGCAAAACAGGGGAACTAGTGCAATTAATGCAAAAGTTCGTGCCACGAAGTGAAATCGGGATTTTTCGCAACGAACACACCCAATCCACTCCATTGGACCCTAAACTCATGTTTTTGTGCGTTGCATAGTGTTTGGGTGCAATTGGGACCATTTCGTAATTGCATGAAACTCGATGCAATACAGGGTGAACTGGTGCAATTAATGCAAAAGTTCGTGGCACGAAGTGAAATCGGGATTTTTCGCAACAAACGCACCCAATCCACTCCATTGGACCCTAAACTCATGTTTTGGTGCGTTGCATAGTGTTAGGATGCATTTGGGATCGTTTCGTAACAGCATGAAACTCGATGCCAAACAGGGTGAACTGGTGCATTAATTCAAAACTTCATGTCACGAAGTAACATCGGGATTTTACGCAACGAACACACCCAATCCACTCCATTGGACCCTAAACTCATGTTTTGGTGCGTTGCATAGTGTTTGGCTGCATTTGGGATCATTTCGTAACAGCATGAAACTCGATGCAAAACAGGGTGAACTGGTGCATTAATGCAAAAGTTCATGTCACGAAGTAACTTTGGGATTTTACGCAAGGAACACCCAATCCACTCCATTGGACGCAAAACACATGTTTTGGTGCGTTTCATAGTGTTTGGCAGCATTTGGGATCATTTCGTAACTGCATGAAACTCGTTGCAAAACAGGGTGAACTGGTGCAATTAATGCAAAAGTTCGTGCCACGAAGTGACATTGGGATTTTTCGCAACAAACGCACCCAATCCACTCCATTGGACGCTAAACTCATGTTTTGGTGCGTTGCATAGTGTTTGGCTGCAATTGGGACCATTTCGTAATTGCATCAAACTCGTTGCAAAATGGGGCCAACTGGTGCAATTAATGCATAAGTTCGTGCCACAAAGTCACGTCGGGATTTTTCGCAATGAACGCACCCAATGCACCACATTGGACCCTAAACTCAAGTTTTGGTGCGTTGCATAGTGATTGGGTGCAATTGGGACCATTTCGTAACTGCATGAAACTCGATGCAAAACAGGGTGAACTGGTGCAATTAATGCAAAAGTTCGTGCCACGAAGTGAAATCGGGATTTTTCGCAACAAACACACCCAATCCACTCCATTGGACCCTAAACTCATGTTTTGGTGCGTTGCGTAGTGTTTGGCTGCATTTGGGATCGTTTCGTAACTGCATGAAACTCGATGCAAAACAGGATGAACTGGTGCAATTAATGCAAAAGTTCATGCCATGAAATCATGTCGGGATTTCTCGCAACAAATGCACCCAATCCACTCCATTGGACCTTAAACTCGTGTTTTGGTGCGTTGCATAGTGTTTGGCTGCATTTGGGATCGTTACGTAACAGCATGAAACTCGATGCAAAACAGGGTGAACTGGTGCATTAATGCAAAAGTTCATGTCACGAAGTAACATCTTGATTTTACGCAATGAACACCCAATCCACTCCATTGGACCCAAAACACATGTTTTGGTGCGTTTCATAGTGTTTGGCAGCATTTGGGATCATTTCGTAACTGCATGAAACTCGATGCAAAACAGGGTGAACTGGTGCAATTAATGCAAAAGTTCGTGCCACGAAGTGACATTGGGATTTTTCGCAACAAACGCACCCAATCCACTCCATTGGACGCTAAACTCATGTTTTGGTGCGTTGCATAGTGTTTGGCTGCAATTGGCACCATTTCGTAACTGCATCAAACTCGTTGCAAAATGGGGTCAACTGGTGCAATTAATGCATAAGTTCGTGCCAAAAAGTCACGTCGGGATTTTTCGCAACGAACGCACCCAATCCACCACATTGGACCCTAAACTCATGTTTTGGTGCGTTGCATAGTGTTTGGGTGCAATTGGGACCATTTTGTAACTGCATGAAACTCGATGCAAAACAGGGTGAACTGGTCCAATTAATGCAAAAGTTCGTGCCACGAAGTGAAATCGGGATTTTTCACAACAAACACACCCAATCCACTCCATTGGACCCTAAACTCATGTTTTGGTGTGTTGCATAGTGTTTGGCTGCATTTGGGATCGTTTCGTAACTGCATGAAACTCGGTGCAAAACAGGGTGAACTGGTGCAATTAATGCAAAAGTTCGTGTCACGAAGTAACATCGGGATTTTTCGCAACGAACACACCCAATCCACTCCATTGGACCCAAAACACATGTTTTGGTGTGTTTCATAGTGTTTGGCAGCATTTGGGATCGTTTCATAACTGCATCAAACTCGTTGCAAAATGGGGTCAACTGGTGCAATTAATGCATAAGTTTGTGCCACGAAGTCACGTCGGGATTTTTCACAACGAACGCACCCAATCCACCACATTGGACCCTAAACTCATGTTTTGGTGCGTAGCATAGTGTTTGGGGGCAATTGGGACCATTTCGTAACTGCATGAAACTCAATGCAAAACAGGGTGAGCTGGTGCAATTAATGCAAAAGTTCATGCCACGAAGTGACATTGGGATTTTTCGCAACGAATGCACCCAATCCACTCCATTCTACCCTAAACTCATGTTTTGGTGCGTTGCATTGTGTTTGGGTGCATTTGGGACCGTTTCATAACTGCATGAAACTCGATGCAATACAGGGTGAACTGGTGCAATTAATGCAAAAGTTCGTGCCACGAAGTGAAATCGGGATTTTTCGCAACGAACACACCCAATCCACTCCATTGGACCCTAAACTCATGTTTTGGTGCGTTGCATAGTGTTTGGGTGCAATTGGGACCATTTCGTAACTGCATGAAACTCGATGCAATACAGGGTGAACTGGTGCAATTAATGCAAAAGTTCGTGCCACGAAGTGAAATCGGGATTTTTCGCAACAAACGCACCCAATCCAATCCATTGGACCCTAAACTCATGTTTTGGTGTGTTGCATAGTGTTTGGCTGCATTTGGGATCATTTTGTAACTGCATGAAACTCGATGCAAAACAGGGTGAACTATTGCAATTAATGCAAAAGATGGTGCCACGAAGTGAAATCAGGATTTTTCGCAACAAACGCACCCAATCCACTCCATTGGACCCTAAAGTCATGTTTTGGTGCGTTGCATAGTGTTTGGCTGCATTTGGGATCGTTTCGTAACTGCATGAAACTCGGTGCAAAACAGGGTGAACTGGTGCAATTAATGCAAAAGTTCGTGTCACGAAGTAACATCGGGATTTTTCACAACGAACATACCCAATCCACTCCATTGGACCCAGATCACATGTTTTGGTGTGTTTCATAGTGTTTGGCAGCATTTGGGATCGTTTCATAACTGCATCAAACTCGTTGCAAAATGGGGTCAACTGGTGCAATTAATGCATAAGTTCGTGCCACGAAGTCACGTCGGGATTTTTCACAACGAACGCACCCAATCCACCACATTGGACCCTATCTCATGTTTTGGTGCGTTGCATAGTGTTCGGCTGCAATTGGGACCATTTCGTAACTGCATGAAACTCAATGCAAAACAGGGTGAACCGGTGCAATTAATGCAAAAGATCGAGCCGCGAAGTGACATCGGGATTTTTCGCAACGAATGCACCCAATCCACCATATTGGACCCTAAACTCATGTTTTGGTGCGTTGCATAGTGTTAGGATGCATTTGGGATCGTTTCGTAACTGCATGAAACTCGATGCAAAATAGGGGAACTAGTGCAATTAATGCAAAAGTTCGTGCCACGAAGTGAAATCGGGATTTTTCGCAACGAACACACCCAATCCACTCCATTGGACCCTAAACTCATGTTTTTGTGCGTTGCATAGTGTTTGGGTGCAATTGGGACCATTTCGTAATTGCATGAAACTCGATGCAATACAGGGTGAACTGGTGCAATTAATGCAAAAGTTCGTGCCACGAAGTGAAATCGGGATTTTTCGCAACAAACGCACCCAATCCACTCCATTGGACCCTAAACTCATGTTTTGGTGCGTTGCATAGTGTTAGGATGCATTTGGGATCGTTTCGTAACAGCATGAAACTCGATGCCAAACAGGGTGAACTGGTGCATTAATTCAAAACTTCATGTCACGAAGTAACATCGGGATTTTACGCAACGAACACAACCAATCCACTCCATTGGACCCTAAACTCATGTTTTGGTGCGTTGCATAGTGTTTGGCTGCATTTGGGATCATTTCGTAACAGCATGAAACTCGATGCAAAACAGGGTGAACTGGTGCATTAATGCAAAAGTTCATGTCACGAAGTAACATTGGGATTTTACGCAATGAACACCCAATCCACTCCATTGGACCCAAAACACATGTTTTGGTGCGTTTCATAGTGTTTGGCAGCATTTGGGATCATTTCGTAACTGCATGAAACTCGATGCAAAACAGGGTGAACTGGTGCAATTAATGCAAAAGTTCGTGCCACGAAGTGACATTGGGATTTTTCGCAACAAACGCACCCAATCCACTCCATTGGACGCTAAACTCATGTTTTGGTGCGTTGCATAGTGTTTGGCTGCAATTGGGACCATTTCGTAACTGCATCAAACTCGTTGCAAAATGGGGCCAACTGGTGCAATTAATGCATAAGTTCGTGCCACAAAGTCACGTCGGGATTTTTCGCAACGAACGCACCCAATGCACCACATTGGACCCTAAATTCATGTTTTGGTGCGTTGCATAGTGTTTGGGTGCAATTGGGACCATTTCGTAACTGCATGAAACTCGATGCAAAACAGGGTGAACTGGTGCAATTAATGCGAAAGTTCATGCCACGAAGTGAAATCGGGATTTTTCGCAACAAACGCACCCAATCCACTCCATTGGACCCCAAACTCATGTTTTGGTGCGTTGCATAGTGTTTGGCTGCATTTGGGATCGTTTCGTAACTGCATGAAACTCGATGCAAAACAGGGTGAACTGGTGCAATTATTGCAAAAGTTCGTGCCACGAAGTAACATCGGGATTTTTCGCAACGAACACACCCAATCCACTCCATTGGACCCAAAACACATGTTTTGGTGTGTTTCATAGTGTTTGGCAGCATTTGGGATCGTTTCATAACTGCATCAAACTCGTTGCAAAATGGGGTCAACTGGTGCAATTAATGCATAAGTTCGTGCCACGAAGTCACGTCGGGATTTTTCACAACGAACGCACCCAATCCACCACATTGGACCCTATCTCATGTTTTGGTGCGTTGCATAGTGTTTGGCTGCAATTGGGACCATTTCGTAACTGCATGAAACTCAATGCAAAACAGGGTGAACCGGTGCAATTAATGCAAAAGATCGAGCCGCGAAGTGACATCGGGATTTTTCGCAACGAATGCACCCAATCCACCATATTGGACCCTAAACTCATGTTTTGGTGCGTTGCATAGTGTTAGGATGCATTTGGGATCGTTTCGTAACTGCATGAAACTCGATGCAAAACAGGGGAACTAGTGCAATTAATGCAAAAGTTCGTGCCACGAAGTGAAATCGGGATTTTTCGCAACGAACACACCCAATCCACTCCATTGGACCCTAAACTCATGTTTTTGTGCGTTGCATAGTGTTTGGGTGCAATTGGGACCATTTCGTAATTGCATGAAACTCGATGCAATACAGGGTGAACTGGTGCAATTAATGCAAAAGTTCGTGCCACGAAGTGAAATCGGGATTTTTCGCAACAAACGCACCCAATCCACTCCATTGGACCCTAAACTCATGTTTTGGTGCGTTGCATAGTGTTAGGATGCATTTGGGATCGTTTCGTAACAGCATGAAACTCGATGCCAAACAGGGTGAACTGGTGCATTAATTCAAAACTTCATGTCACGAAGTAACATCGGGATTTTACGCAACGAACACACCCAATCCACTCCATTGGACCCTAAACTCATGTTTTGGTGCGTTGCATAGTGTTTGGCTGCATTTGGGATCATTTCGTAACAGCATGAAACTCGATGCAAAACAGGGTGAACTGGTGCATTAATGCAAAAGTTCATGTCACGAAGTAACATTGGGATTTTACGCAATGAACACCCAATCCACTCCATTGGACCCAAAACACATGTTTTGGTGCATTTCATAGTGTTTGGCAGCATTTGGGATCATTTCGTAACTGCATGAAACTCGATGCAAAACAGGATGAACTGGTGCAATTAATGCAAAAGTTCGTGCCATGAAATCATGTCGGGATTTCTCGCAACAAATGCACCCAATCCACTCCATTGGACCTTAAACTCATGTTTTGGTGCGTTGCATAGTGTTTGGCTGCATTTGGGATCGTTTCGTAACAGCATGAAACTCGATGCAAAACAGGGTGAACTGGTGCATTAATGCAAAAGTTCATGTCACGAAGTAACATCGGGATTTTACGCAATGAACACCCAATCCACTCCATTGGACCCAAAACACATGTTTTGGTGCGTTTCATAGTGTTTGGCAGCATTTGGGATCATTTCGTAACTGCATGAAACTCGATGCAAAACAGGGTGAACTGGTGCAATTAATGCAAAAGTTCGTGCCACGAAGTGACATTGGGATTTTTCGCAACAAACGCACCCAATCCACTCCATTGGACGCTAAACTCATGTTTTGGTGCGTTGCATAGTGTTTGGCTGCAATTGGCACCATTTCGTAACTGCATCAAACTCGTTGCAAAATGGGGTCAACTGGTGCAATTAATGCATAAGTTCGTGCCAAAAAGTCACGTCGGGATTTTTCGCAACGAACGCACCCAATCCACCACATTGGACCCTAAACTCATGTTTTGGTGCGTTGCATAGTGTTTGGGTGCAATTGGGACCATTTCGTAACTGCATGAAACTCGATGCAAAACAGGGTGAACTGGTCCAATTAATGCAAAAGTTCGTGCCACGAAGTGAAATCGGGATTTTTCACAACAAACACACCCAATCCACTCCATTGGACCCTAAACTCATGTTTTGGTGCGTTGCATAGTGTTTGGCTGCATTTGGGATCGTTTCGTAACTGCATGAAACTCGGTGCAAAACAGGGTGAACTGGTGCAATTAATGCAAAAGTTCGTGTCACGAAGTAACATCGGGATTTTTCGCAACGAACACACCCAATCCACTCCATTGGACCCAAAACACATGTTTTGGTGTGTTTCATAGTGTTTGGCAGCATTTGGGATCGTTTCATAACTGCATCAAACTCGTTGCAAAATGGGGTCAACTGGTGCAATTAATGCATAAGTTTGTGCCACGAAGTCACGTCGGGATTTTTCACAACGAACGCACCCAATCCACCACATTGGACCCTAAACTCATGTTTTGGTGCGTAGCATAGTGTTTGGGGGCAATTGGGACCATTTCGTAACTGCATGAAACTCAATGCAAAACAGGGTGAACTGGTGCAATTAATGCAAAAGTTCATGCCACGAAGTGACATTGGGATTTTTCACAACGAATGCACCCAATCCACTCCATTCTACCCTAAACTCATGTTTTGGTGCGTTGCGTTGTGTTTGGGTGCATTTGGGACCGTTTCATAACTGCATGAAACTCGATGCAATACAGGGTGAACTGGTGCAATTAATGCAAAAGTTCGTGCCACGAAGTGAAATCGGGATTTTTCGCAACGAACACACCCAATCCACTCCATTGGACCCTAAACTCATGTTTTGGTGCGTTGCATAGTGTTTGGGTGCAATTGGGACCATTTCGTAACTGCATGAAACTCGATGCAATACAGGGTGAACTGGTGCAATTAATGCAAAAGTTCGTGCCACGAAGTGAAATCGGGATTTTTCGCAACAAACGCACCCAATCCAATCCATTAGACCCTAAACTCATGTTTTGGTGTGTTGCATAGTGTTTGGCTGCATTTGTGATCATTTTGTAACTGCATGAAACTCGATGCAAAACAGGGTGAACTGTTGCAATTAATGCAAAAGATGGTGCCACGAAGTGAAATCAGGATTTTTCGCAACAAACGCACCCAATCCACTCCATTGGACCCTAAAGTCATGTTTTGGTGCGTTGCATAGTGTTTGGCTGCATTTGGGATCGTTTCGTAACAGCATGAAACTCGATGCAAAACAGGGTGAACTGGTGCATTAATGCAAAAGTTCATGTCACGAAGTAACATCGGGATTTTACGCAACGAACACACCCAATCCACTCCATTGGACCCAAAACACATGTTTTGGTGCGTTTCATAGTGTTTGGCAGCATTTGGGATCATTTCGTAACTACATGAAACTCGATGCAAAACAGGGTGAACTGGTGCAATTAATGCAAAAGTTCGTGCCACGAAGTGACATTGGGATTTTTCGCAACAAACGCACCCAATCCACTCCATTGGACGCTAAACTCATGTTTTGGTGCGTTGCATAGTGTTTGGCTGCAATTGGGACCATTTCGTAACTGCATCAAACTCGTTGCAAAATGGGGTCAACTGGTGCAATGAATGCATAAGTTCGTGCCACGAAGTCACGTCGGGATTTTTCACAACGAACGCACCCAATCCACCACATTGGACCCTAAACTCATGTTTTGGTGCGTTGCATAGTGTTTGGGTGCAATTGGGACCATTTCGTAACTGCATGAAACTCGATGCGAAACAGGGTGAACTGGTGCAATTAATGCAAAAGTTCGTGCCATGAAGTGAAATCGGGATTTTTCGCAACAAACGCACCCAATCCACTCCATTGGACCCTAAACTCATGTTTTGGTGCGTTGCATAGTGTTTGGCTGCATTTGGGATCGTTTTGTAACTGCATGAAACTCGATGCAAAACAGGGTGAACTGGTGCAATTAATGCAAAAGTTCGTGCCACGAAGTGAAATCATGATTTTTCGCAACGAACACACCCAATCCACTCCATTGGACCCTAAACTCATGTTTTGGTGCGTTGCATAGTGTTTGAGTGCAATTGGGACCATTTCGTAACTGCATGAAACTCGATGCAATACAGGGTGAACTGGTGCAATTAATGCAAAAGTTCGTGCCACGAAGTGAAATTGGGATTTTTTGCAACAAACGCACCCAATCCACTTCATTGGACCCTAAACTCATGTTTTGGTGCGTTGCGTAGTGTTTGGATGCATTTGGGATCGTTTCGTAACTACATGAAACTCGATGCAAAACAGGATGAACTGGTGCAATTAATGCAAAAGTTCGTGCCACGAAGTGAAATCGGGATTTTTCGCAACAAACGCACCCAATCCACCACTTTGAACCCTATACTCTTGTTTTGGTGCGTTGCATAGTGTTTGGGTGCATTTGGGATTGTTTCCTAACTACATGAAACTCGAAGCAAAATAGGGTGAACTGGTGCAATTAATACAAAAGTTCGTGCCACGAAGTCACGACAGGATTTTTCACAACGAACGCACCCAATCCACTACATTCTACGCTAAATTCATGTTTTGGTGCGTTGCACTGTGTGTTGGGTGCATTTGGGATCGTTTCATAACTGCATGAAACTCGATGCAAAACAGAGTGAACCGGTACAATTAATGCAAAAGATTGTGCCGCGAAGTCACATCGGGATTTTTCGCAACAAATGCACCCAATCCACTCCATTGGACCCTAAACTTATGTTTTGGTGCGTTGCATAGTGTTTGGCTGTATTTGGGATCATTTTGTAACTGCATGAAACTCGATGCAAAACAGGATGAACTGGTGCAATTAATGGAAAAGTTCGTGCCACGAAGTGAAACCGGGATTTTTCGCAACAACCGCACCCAATCCACTCCATTGGACCCTAAACTCATGTTTTGGTGCATTGCATAGTGTTTGGCTGCATTTGGGATCGTTTCGTAACAGCATGAAACTCGATGCAAAACAGGGTGAACTGGTGTATTAATGCAAAAGTTCATGTCACGAAATAACATCAGGATTTTACGCAACGAAAACACCCAATCCACTCCATTGGACCCAAAACACATGTTTTGGTGCGTTTCATAGTGTTTGGCAGCATTTGGGATCGTTTCATAACTGCATCAAACTCGTTGCAAAATGGGGTCAACTGGTGCAATTAATGCAGAAGTTCGTGCCACGAAGTCACATCGGAATTTTTCGCAACAAACACACCCAATCCACTCCATTGGACCTTAAACTCGTGTTTTGGTGCGTTGCATAGTGTTTGGCTGCATTTGGGATCGTTACGTAACAGCATGAAACTCGATGCAAAACAGGGTGAACTGGTGCATTAATGCAAAAGTTCATGTCACGAAGTAACATCTTGATTTTACGCAATGAACACCCAATCCACTCCATTGGACCCAAAACACATGTTTTGGTGCGTTTCATAGTGTTTGGCAGCATTTGGGATCATTTCGTAACTGCATGAAACTCGATGCAAAACAGGGTGAACTGGTGCAATTAATGCAAAAGTTCGTGCCACGAAGTGACATTGGGATTTTTCGCAACAAACGCACCCAATCCACTCCATTGGACGCTAAACTCATGTTTTGGTGCGTTGCATAGTGTTTGGCTGCAATTGGCACCATTTCGTAACTGCATCAAACTCGTTGCAAAATGGGGTCAACTGGTGCAATTAATGCATAAGTTCGTGCCAAAAAGTCACGTCGGGATTTTTCGCAACGAACGCACCCAATCCACCACATTGGACCCTAAACTCATGTTTTGGTGCGTTGCATAGTGTTTGGGTGCAATTGGGACCATTTTGTAACTGCATGAAACTCGATGCAAAACAGGGTGAACTGGTCCAATTAATGCAAAAGTTCGTGCCACGAAGTGAAATCGGGATTTTTCACAACAAACACACCCAATCCACTCCATTGGACCCTAAACTCATGTTTTGGTGTGTTGCATAGTGTTTGGCTGCATTTGGGATCGTTTCGTAACTGCATGAAACTCGGTGCAAAACAGGGTGAACTGGTGCAATTAATGCAAAAGTTCGTGTCACGAAGTAACATCGGGATTTTTCGCAACGAACACACCCAATCCACTCCATTGGACCCAAAACACATGTTTTGGTGTGTTTCATAGTGTTTGGCAGCATTTGGGATCGTTTCATAACTGCATCAAACTCGTTGCAAAATGGGGTCAACTGGTGCAATTAATGCATAAGTTTGTGCCACGAAGTCACGTCGGGATTTTTCACAACGAACGCACCCAATCCACCACATTGGACCCTAAACTCATGTTTTGGTGCGTAGCATAGTGTTTGGGGGCAATTGGGACCATTTCGTAACTGCATGAAACTCAATGCAAAACAGGGTGAGCTGGTGCAATTAATGCAAAAGTTCATGCCACGAAGTGACATTGGGATTTTTCGCAACGAATGCACCCAATCCACTCCATTCTACCCTAAACTCATGTTTTGGTGCGTTGCATTGTGTTTGGGTGCATTTGGGACCGTTTCATAACTGCATGAAACTCGATGCAATACAGGGTGAACTGGTGCAATTAATGCAAAAGTTCGTGCCACGAAGTGAAATCGGGATTTTTCGCAACGAACACACCCAATCCACTCCATTGGACCCTAAACTCATGTTTTGGTGCGTTGCATAGTGTTTGGGTGCAATTGGGACCATTTCGTAACTGCATGAAACTCGATGCAATACAGGGTGAACTGGTGCAATTAATGCAAAAGTTCGTGCCACGAAGTGAAATCGGGATTTTTCGCAACAAACGCACCCAATCCAATCCATTGGACCCTAAACTCATGTTTTGGTGTGTTGCATAGTGTTTGGCTGCATTTGGGATCATTTTGTAACTGCATGAAACTCGATGCAAAACAGGGTGAACTATTGCAATTAATGCAAAAGATGGTGCCACGAAGTGAAATCAGGATTTTTCGCAACAAACGCACCCAATCCACTCCATTGGACCCTAAAGTCATGTTTTGGTGCGTTGCATAGTGTTTGGCTGCATTTGGGATCGTTTCGTAACTGCATGAAACTCGGTGCAAAACAGGGTGAACTGGTGCAATTAATGCAAAAGTTCGTGTCACGAAGTAACATCGGGATTTTTCGCAACGAACATACCCAATCCACTCCATTGGACCCAGAACACATGTTTTGGTGTGTTTCATAGTGTTTGGCAGCATTTGGGATCGTTTCATAACTGCATCAAACTCGTTGCAAAATGGGGTCAACTGGTGCAATTAATGCATAAGTTCGTGCCACGAAGTCACGTCGGGATTTTTCACAACGAACGCACCCAATCCACCACATTGGACCCTATCTCATGTTTTGGTGCGTTGCATAGTGTTCGGCTGCAATTGGGACCATTTCGTAACTGCATGAAACTCAATGCAAAACAGGGTGAACCGGTGCAATTAATGCAAAAGATCGAGCCGCGAAGTGACATCGGGATTTTTCGCAACGAATGCACCCAATCCACCATATTGGACCCTAAACTCATGTTTTGGTGCGTTGCATAGTGTTAGGATGCATTTGGGATCGTTTCGTAACTGCATGAAACTCGATGCAAAATAGGGGAACTAGTGCAATTAATGCAAAAGTTCGTGCCACGAAGTGAAAATCGGGATTTTTCGCAACGAACACACCCAATCCACTCCATTGGACCCTAAACTCATGTTTTTGTGCGTTGCATAGTGTTTGGGTGCAATTGGGACCATTTCGTAATTGCATGAAACTCGATGCAATACAGGGTGAACTGGTGCAATTAATGCAAAAGTTCGTGCCACGAAGTGAAATCGGGATTTTTCGCAACAAACGCACCCAATCCACTCCATTGGACCCTAAACTCATGTTTTGGTGCGTTGCATAGTGTTAGGATGCATTTGGGATCGTTTCGTAACAGCATGAAACTCGATGCCAAACAGGGTGAACTGGTGCATTAATTCAAAACTTCATGTCACGAAGTAACATCGGGATTTTACGCAACGAACACAACCAATCCACTCCATTGGACCCTAAACTCATGTTTTGGTGCGTTGCATAGTGTTTGGCTGCATTTGGGATCATTTCGTAACAGCATGAAACTCGATGCAAAACAGGGTGAACTGGTGCATTAATGCAAAAGTTCATGTCACGAAGTAACATTGGGATTTTACGCAATGAACACCCAATCCACTCCATTGGACCCAAAACACATGTTTTGGTGCGTTTCATAGTGTTTGGCAGCATTTGGGATCATTTCGTAACTGCATGAAACTCGATGCAAAACAGGGTGAACTGGTGCAATTAATGCAAAAGTTCGTGCCACGAAGTGACATTGGGATTTTTCGCAACAAACGCACCCAATCCACTCCATTGGGACGCTAAACCTCATGTTTTGGTGCGTTGCATAGTGTTTGGCTGCAATTGGGACCATTTCGTAACTGCATCACACTCGTTGCAAAATGGGGCCAACTGGTGCAATTAATGCATAAGTTCGTGCCACAAAGTCACGTCGGGATTTTTCGCAACGAACGCACCCATGCACCAATTGGACCCTAATTTCATGTTTTGGTGCGTTGCACTAGTGTTTGGGTGCAATTGGGACCATTCGTAACTGCATGAAACTCGATGCAAACAGGGTGACTGGTGCATTAATGCGAAAGTTCATGCCACGAAGTGAAATCGGGATTTTTCGCAACCAAACCGCACCCAATCCACTCCATTGGACCCCAAACTCATGTTTTGGTGCGTTGCATAGTGTTTGGCTGCATTTGGATCGTTCGTAACTGCATGAAACTCGATGCCAAACAGGGTGAACTGGTGCAATTAATTGCAAAAGTTCGTGTCCACGAAGTAACATCGGGAATTTTCGCAACGAACACACCCAATCCACTCCATTGGACCCAAAACACATGTTTGTGGTGGTTTTCATAGTGTTTGGCAAGCATTTGGGATCGTTTCATAACTGCATCACAACTCGTATGCAAAATGGGGTCAACTGGTGCAATTAATGCATAAGTTCGTGCCACGAAGTCACGTCGGGATTTTTCACAACGAAACGCACCCAATCCACACATTGGACCCTAATCTCATGTTTTGGTGCGTTGCATAGTGTTTGGCTGCAATTGGGGACCATTTCGTAACTGCATGAAACTCAATGCAAAACAGGGGTGAACGGTGCAAATTAATGCAAAAGATCGAGCCGCGAAGTGACATCGGGATTTTCGCAACGAATGCACCCAATCCACCATATTGGACCCTAAACTCATGTTTTGGTGCGTTGCATAGTGTTAGGATGCATTTGGGATCGTTTCGTAACTGCATGAAACTCGATGCAAAACAGGG
>NW_024376669.1:0-33585 GCF_016808335.1 Panicum virgatum
AATGGAGTTGATTGGGTCCGTTCGTTGCGAAAATTCTGAAGTGACTTCATGGCACGAACTTTGGCATTAATTGCACTAGTTCACCCCATTTTGCACCGAGTTTCATGCAGTTATGAAATGATCCCAAATGCACCCAAACACTATGAAACACACCAAAACATGAGTTTAAGGTCCAATGGGGTGGATCAGGTGCGTTCGTTGCGAAAAATACAATGTGACTTCGTGGCACGAAACTTTTGTATTAATTGAACCAGTTCAGTATGTTTTGAAACAAGTTCTTGCAGTTACGGAACGATCCAAATGCTCCCAAATACTACGAAACGCACCGGAACCTTAGTTTAGGGTCCAATGGGGGTTGATTGGGTCCGATCGTTGCGAAAAAACCTAAAGTGACTTCGTGGCACGAACTTTTGCATTAACTGCACCAGTTCACCCCGTTTTACACCGAGTTTCATGCAGTTACAAAATGATCCCAAATGCACCCAAACAGGATGAAACGCCCAACACATGATGTTAGAGGTCCAATCGGGCGGATTGGGTGCATTCGTTCGAAAAATCCCGACGTGACTTCGTGGCACGAACTTTTGCATTAATACTGCACCAGTTCACCCCATTTTGTACCCGAGTTTCATGCAGTTCCGAAACAATCCCAAATGCAGCCAAACACTATGAAGGCTCCAAAACATGAGTTTTGGGTCCAATGGGGTGGATCAGGTGCGTTGTTGGGAAAATTACAACGTGACTTCGCGGCAACGAAATTTTGCATTAATTGCACCAGTTCAAGTAATGTTATTGCACCAAGTTTCATGCAGCTACGAACGATCCCAAATGCACCCAATACTACAAAACATACTAAACATTACTTTAGGGCCCATGGGGTGGATAGGGTGCGTCCATTGCGAAAAATCCTGATGTGACTTCGGGGCACAAACTTTTGCATTAATTGCACCAAATTCATCCCGTTTTGCACCAAGTTTCATGCAGTAACATCCCAAATGCACCCAAACACTATGAAACAACACAAAACACCTGAGTTTAGGGGTCCAATTGGGTGGATTAGGTGCGTTAGTTGCGAAAAGTTACACGCGACTTCGTGGCACGAACTTTTGCATTAATTGGACCAGTTCAGTATGTTTTGCACAAGTTTCATGCAGTTATGGAACTATCCCAAATGCACGCAATACTACAAAACGGATCGAAACATTAGTTTAGGATCCAATGAGTGGATTGGGTGCATTCGTTGCGAAAAATCTCGACGTGACTTTGTGGCACGAACTTTTGCATTAATTGCTCTAGTTCATCCCGTTTTGCACCAACTTTCATGCAATTACGAAACGATCCCAAACGCAGGGCAAACACTATGAAACACACCAAAATGAGTTTAGGGTCCAATGGAGTTGATTGGGTCCGTTCGTTGCGAAAAATCCTGAAGTGACTTAGTGGCACGAACTTTGGCATTAATTGCACTAGTTTCACCCCTTTTTTCACCGAGTTTCATGCAGTTATGAAATGATCCCAAATGCACCCAAACACTATGAAACGCATCAAAACATGAGTTTAGGGTCCAATGGGGTGGATTGGGTGCGTTCGTTGCTAAAAATCCCGACGTGACTTCGTGGCACGGACTTTTGTATTAATTGCACCAGTTCACCCGGTTTTGTACCGAGTTTCATGCAGTTACGAAACGATCCCAAATGCACCCAAACACTATGAAACGCACCAAAACATGAGTTTAGGGTCCAATGGGGTGGATTGGGTGCATTCGTTGCGAAAAATACAATGTGACTTCGTGGCACGAACTTTTGTATTAATTGAACCAGCTCAGTATGTTTTAAAACAAGTTTTATGCAGTTACGGAACGATCCCAATTGCACCCAAATACTACGAAACGCACCGAAACATTAGTTTAGTGTCCAATGGAGTTGATTGGGTCCGTTCGTTGCGAAAAATTCTGAAGTGACTTCATGGCACGAACTTTGGCATTAATTGCACTAGTTCACCCCATTTTGCACCGAGTTTCATGCAGTTATGAAATGATCCCAAATGCACCCAAACACTATGAAACACACCAAAACATGAGTTTAAGGTCCAATGGGGTGGATCAGGTGCGTTCGTTGCGAAAAATACAATGTGACTTCGTGGCACGAACTTTTGTATTAATTGAACCAGTTCAGTATGTTTTGAAACAAGTTTCTTGCAGTTACGGAACGATCCCAAATGCACCCAAATACTACGAAACGCACCGGAACATTAGTTTAGGGTCCAATGGGGTTGATTGGGTCCGATCGTTGCGAAAAAACCTAAAGTGACTTCGTGGCACGAACTTTTGCATTAATTGCACCAGTTCACCCCGTTTTACACCGAGTTTCATGCAGTTACAAAATGATCCCAAATGCACCCAAACACTATGAAACGCACCAACACATGAGTTTAGGGTCCAATCGGGCGGATTGGGTGCATTCGTTGCGAAAAATCCCGACGTGACTTCGTGGCACGAACTTTTGCATTAATTGCACCAGTTCACCCCATTTTGTACCGAGTTTCATGCAGTTCCGAAACAATCCCAAATGCAGCCAAACACTATGAAAGGCTCCAAAACATGAGTTTTGGGTCCAATGGGGTGGATCAGGTGCGTTTGTTGGGAAAAATTACAACGTGACTTCGCGGCACGAACTTTTGCATTAATTGCACCAGTTCAGTATGTTTTGCACCAAGTTTCATGCAGCTACGAAACGATCCCAAATGCACCCAAATACTACAAAACATACTAAAACATTACTTTAGGGCCCAATGGGGGTGGATAGGGTGCGTCCATTGCGAAAAATCCTGATGTGACTTCGGGGCACAAACTTTTGCATTAATTGCACCAATTCATCCCGTTTTGCACCAAGTTTCATGCAGTAACATCCCAAATGCACCCAAACACTATGAAACACACAAAAAACATGAGTTTAGGGTCCAATTGGGGTGGATTAGGTGCGTTAGTTGCGAAAAATTACAACGCGACTTCGTGGCACGAACTTTTGCATTAATTGGACCAGTTCAGTATGTTTTGCAACAAGTTTCATGCAGTTATGGAACGATCCCAAATGCACGCAAATACTACAAAACGGATCGAAACATTAGTTTAGGATCCAATGGAGTGGATTGGGTGCATTCGTTGCTAAAAATCTCGACGTGACTTTGTGGCACGAACTTTTGCATTAATTGCTCTAGTTCATCCCGTTTTGCACCAACTTTCATGCAATTACGAAACGATCCCAAATGCAGGCAAACACTATGAAACACACCAAAAATGAGTTTAGGGTCCAATGGAGTTGATTGGGTCCGTTCGTTGCGAAAAATCCTGAAGTGACTTCGTGGCACGAACTTTGGCATTAATTGCACTAGTTCACCCCGTTTTTCACCGAGTTTCATGCAGTTATGAAATGATCCCAAATGCACCCAAACACTATGAAACGCATCAAAACATGAGTTTAGGGTCCAATGGGGTGGATTGGGTGCGTTCGTTGCTAAAAATCCCGACGTGACTTCGTGGCACGGACTTTTGTATTAATTGCACCAGTTCACCCGGTTTTGTACCGAGTTTCATGCAGTTACGAAACGATCCCAAATGCACCCAAACACTATGAAACGCACCAAAACATGAGTTTAGGGTCCAATGGGGTGGATTGGGTGCATTCGTTGCGAAAAATACAATGTGACTTCGTGGCACGAACTTTTGTATTAATTGAACCAGCTCAGTATGTTTTAAAACAAGTTTTATGCAGTTACGGAACGATCCCAATTGCACCCAAATACTACGAAACGCACCGAAACATTAGTTTAGTGTCCAATGGAGTTGATTGGGTCCGTTCGTTGCGAAAAATTCTGAAGTGACTTCATGGCACGAACTTTGGCATTAATTGCACTAGTTCACCCCATTTTGCACCGAGTTTCATGCAGTTATGAAATGATCCCAAATGCACCCAAACACTATGAAACACACCAAAACATGAGTTTAAGGTCCAATGGGGTGGATCAGGTGCGTTCGTTGCGAAAAATACAATGTGACTTCGTGGCACGAACTTTTGTATTAATTGAACCAGTTCAGTATGTTTTGAAACAAGTTTCTTGCAGTTACGGAACGATCCCAAATGCACCCAAATACTACGAAACGCACCGGAACATTAGTTTAGGGTCCAATGGGGTTGATTGGGTCCGATCGTTGCGAAAAAACCTAAAGTGACTTCGTGGCACGAACTTTTGCATTAATTGCACCAGTTCACCCCGTTTTACACCGAGTTTCATGCAGTTACAAAATGATCCCAAATGCACCCAAACACTATGAAACGCACCAACACATGAGTTTAGGGTCCAATCGGGCGGATTGGGTGCATTCGTTGCGAAAAATCCCGACGTGACTTCGTGGCACGAACTTTTGCATTAATTGCACCAGTTCACCCCATTTTGTACCGAGTTTCATGCAGTTCCGAAACAATCCCAAATGCAGCCAAACACTATGAAAGGCTCCAAAACATGAGTTTTGGGTCCAATGGGGTGGATCAGGTGCGTTTGTTGGGAAAAATTACAACGTGACTTCGCGGCACGAACTTTTGCATTAATTGCACCAGTTCAGTATGTTTTGCACCAAGTTTCATGCAGCTACGAAACGATCCCAAATGCACCCAAATACTACAAAACATACTAAAACATTACTTTAGGGCCCAATGGGGGTGGATAGGGTGCGTCCATTGCGAAAAATCCTGATGTGACTTCGGGGCACAAACTTTTGCATTAATTGCACCAATTCATCCCGTTTTGCACCAAGTTTCATGCAGTAACATCCCAAATGCACCCAAACACTATGAAACACACAAAAAACATGAGTTTAGGGTCCAATTGGGGTGGATTAGGTGCGTTAGTTGCGAAAAATTACAACGCGACTTCGTGGCACGAACTTTTGCATTAATTGGACCAGTTCAGTATGTTTTGCAACAAGTTTCATGCAGTTATGGAACGATCCCAAATGCACGCAAATACTACAAAACGGATCGAAACATTAGTTTAGGATCCAATGGAGTGGATTGGGTGCATTCGTTGCGAAAAATCTCGACGTGACTTTGTGGCACGAACTTTTGCATTAATTGCTCTAGTTCATCCCGTTTTGCACCAACTTTCATGCAATTACGAAACGATCCCAAATGCAGGCAAACACTATGAAACACACCAAAAATGAGTTTAGGGTCCAATGGAGTTGATTGGGTCCGTTCGTTGCGAAAAATCCTGAAGTGACTTCGTGGCACGAACTTTGGCATTAATTGCACTAGTTCACCCCGTTTTTCACCGAGTTTCATGCAGTTATGAAATGATCCCAAATGCACCCAAACACTATGAAACGCATCAAAACATGAGTTTAGGGTCCAATGGGGTGGATTGGGTGCGTTCGTTGCTAAAAATCCCGACGTGACTTCGTGGCACGGACTTTTGTATTAATTGCACCAGTTCACCCGGTTTTGTACCGAGTTTCATGCAGTTACGAAACGATCCCAAATGCACCCAAACACTATGAAACGCACCAAAACATGAGTTTAGGGTCCAATGGGGTGGATTGGGTGCATTCGTTGCGAAAAATACAATGTGACTTCGTGGCACGAACTTTTGTATTAATTGAACCAGCTCAGTATGTTTTAAAACAAGTTTTATGCAGTTACGGAACGATCCCAATTGCACCCAAATACTACGAAACGCACCGAAACATTAGTTTAGTGTCCAATGGAGTTGATTGGGTCCGTTCGTTGCGAAAAATTCTGAAGTGACTTCATGGCACGAACTTTGGCATTAATTGCACTAGTTCACCCCATTTTGCACCGAGTTTCATGCAGTTATGAAATGATCCCAAATGCACCCAAACACTATGAAACACACCAAAACATGAGTTTAAGGTCCAATGGGGTGGATCAGGTGCGTTCGTTGCGAAAAATACAATGTGACTTCGTGGCACGAACTTTTGTATTAATTGAACCAGTTCAGTATGTTTTGAAACAAGTTTCTTGCAGTTACGGAACGATCCCAAATGCACCCAAATACTACGAAACGCACCGGAACATTAGTTTAGGGTCCAATGGGGTTGATTGGGTCCGATCGTTGCGAAAAAACCTAAAGTGACTTCGTGGCACGAACTTTTGCATTAATTGCACCAGTTCACCCCGTTTTACACCGAGTTTCATGCAGTTACAAAATGATCCCAAATGCACCCAAACACTATGAAACGCACCAACACATGAGTTTAGGGTCCAATCGGGCGGATTGGGTGCATTCGTTGCGAAAAATCCCGACGTGACTTCGTGGCACGAACTTTTGCATTAATTGCACCAGTTCACCCCATTTTGTACCGAGTTTCATGCAGTTCCGAAACAATCCCAAATGCAGCCAAACACTATGAAAGGCTCCAAAACATGAGTTTTGGGTCCAATGGGGTGGATCAGGTGCGTTTGTTGGGAAAAATTACAACGTGACTTCGCGGCACGAACTTTTGCATTAATTGCACCAGTTCAGTATGTTTTGCACCAAGTTTCATGCAGCTACGAAACGATCCCAAATGCACCCAAATACTACAAAACATACTAAAACATTACTTTAGGGCCCAATGGGGGTGGATAGGGTGCGTCCATTGCGAAAAATCCTGATGTGACTTCGGGGCACAAACTTTTGCATTAATTGCACCAATTCATCCCGTTTTGCACCAAGTTTCATGCAGTAACATCCCAAATGCACCCAAACACTATGAAACACACAAAAAACATGAGTTTAGGGTCCAATTGGGGTGGATTAGGTGCGTTAGTTGCGAAAAATTACAACGCGACTTCGTGGCACGAACTTTTGCATTAATTGGACCAGTTCAGTATGTTTTGCAACAAGTTTCATGCAGTTATGGAACGATCCCAAATGCACGCAAATACTACAAAACGGATCGAAACATTAGTTTAGGATCCAATGGAGTGGATTGGGTGCATTCGTTGCTAAAAATCTCGACGTGACTTTGTGGCACGAACTTTTGCATTAATTGCTCTAGTTCATCCCGTTTTGCACCAACTTTCATGCAATTACGAAACGATCCCAAATGCAGGCAAACACTATGAAACACACCAAAAATGAGTTTAGGGTCCAATGGAGTTGATTGGGTCCGTTCGTTGCGAAAAATCCTGAAGTGACTTCGTGGCACGAACTTTGGCATTAATTGCACTAGTTCACCCCGTTTTTCACCGAGTTTCATGCAGTTATGAAATGATCCCAAATGCACCCAAACACTATGAAACGCATCAAAACATGAGTTTAGGGTCCAATGGGGTGGATTGGGTGCGTTCGTTGCTAAAAATCCCGACGTGACTTCGTGGCACGGACTTTTGTATTAATTGCACCAGTTCACCCGGTTTTGTACCGAGTTTCATGCAGTTACGAAACGATCCCAAATGCACCCAAACACTATGAAACGCACCAAAACATGAGTTTAGGGTCCAATGGGGTGGATTGGGTGCATTCGTTGCGAAAAATACAATGTGACTTCGTGGCACGAACTTTTGTATTAATTGAACCAGCTCAGTATGTTTTAAAACAAGTTTTATGCAGTTACGGAACGATCCCAATTGCACCCAAATACTACGAAACGCACCGAAACATTAGTTTAGTGTCCAATGGAGTTGATTGGGTCCGTTCGTTGCGAAAAATTCTGAAGTGACTTCATGGCACGAACTTTGGCATTAATTGCACTAGTTCACCCCATTTTGCACCGAGTTTCATGCAGTTATGAAATGATCCCAAATGCACCCAAACACTATGAAACACACCAAAACATGAGTTTAAGGTCCAATGGGGTGGATCAGGTGCGTTCGTTGCGAAAAATACAATGTGACTTCGTGGCACGAACTTTTGTATTAATTGAACCAGTTCAGTATGTTTTGAAACAAGTTTCTTGCAGTTACGGAACGATCCCAAATGCACCCAAATACTACGAAACGCACCGGAACATTAGTTTAGGGTCCAATGGGGTTGATTGGGTCCGATCGTTGCGAAAAAACCTAAAGTGACTTCGTGGCACGAACTTTTGCATTAATTGCACCAGTTCACCCCGTTTTACACCGAGTTTCATGCAGTTACAAAATGATCCCAAATGCACCCAAACACTATGAAACGCACCAACACATGAGTTTAGGGTCCAATCGGGCGGATTGGGTGCATTCGTTGCGAAAAATCCCGACGTGACTTCGTGGCACGAACTTTTGCATTAATTGCACCAGTTCACCCCATTTTGTACCGAGTTTCATGCAGTTCCGAAACAATCCCAAATGCAGCCAAACACTATGAAAGGCTCCAAAACATGAGTTTTGGGTCCAATGGGGTGGATCAGGTGCGTTTGTTGGGAAAAATTACAACGTGACTTCGCGGCACGAACTTTTGCATTAATTGCACCAGTTCAGTATGTTTTGCACCAAGTTTCATGCAGCTACGAAACGATCCCAAATGCACCCAAATACTACAAAACATACTAAAACATTACTTTAGGGCCCAATGGGGGTGGATAGGGTGCGTCCATTGCGAAAAATCCTGATGTGACTTCGGGGCACAAACTTTTGCATTAATTGCACCAATTCATCCCGTTTTGCACCAAGTTTCATGCAGTAACATCCCAAATGCACCCAAACACTATGAAACACACAAAAAACATGAGTTTAGGGTCCAATTGGGGTGGATTAGGTGCGTTAGTTGCGAAAAATTACAACGCGACTTCGTGGCACGAACTTTTGCATTAATTGGACCAGTTCAGTATGTTTTGCAACAAGTTTCATGCAGTTATGGAACGATCCCAAATGCACGCAAATACTACAAAACGGATCGAAACATTAGTTTAGGATCCAATGGAGTGGATTGGGTGCATTCGTTGCGAAAAATCTCGACGTGACTTTGTGGCACGAACTTTTGCATTAATTGCTCTAGTTCATCCCGTTTTGCACCAACTTTCATGCAATTACGAAACGATCCCAAATGCAGGCAAACACTATGAAACACACCAAAAATGAGTTTAGGGTCCAATGGAGTTGATTGGGTCCGTTCGTTGCGAAAAATCCTGAAGTGACTTCGTGGCACGAACTTTGGCATTAATTGCACTAGTTCACCCCGTTTTTCACCGAGTTTCATGCAGTTATGAAATGATCCCAAATGCACCCAAACACTATGAAACGCATCAAAACATGAGTTTAGGGTCCAATGGGGTGGATTGGGTGCGTTCGTTGCTAAAAATCCCGACGTGACTTCGTGGCACGGACTTTTGTATTAATTGCACCAGTTCACCCGGTTTTGTACCGAGTTTCATGCAGTTACGAAACGATCCCAAATGCACCCAAACACTATGAAACGCACCAAAACATGAGTTTAGGGTCCAATGGGGTGGATTGGGTGCATTCGTTGCGAAAAATACAATGTGACTTCGTGGCACGAACTTTTGTATTAATTGAACCAGCTCAGTATGTTTTAAAACAAGTTTTATGCAGTTACGGAACGATCCCAATTGCACCCAAATACTACGAAACGCACCGAAACATTAGTTTAGTGTCCAATGGAGTTGATTGGGTCCGTTCGTTGCGAAAAATTCTGAAGTGACTTCATGGCACGAACTTTGGCATTAATTGCACTAGTTCACCCCATTTTGCACCGAGTTTCATGCAGTTATGAAATGATCCCAAATGCACCCAAACACTATGAAACACACCAAAACATGAGTTTAAGGTCCAATGGGGTGGATCAGGTGCGTTCGTTGCGAAAAATACAATGTGACTTCGTGGCACGAACTTTTGTATTAATTGAACCAGTTCAGTATGTTTTGAAACAAGTTTCTTGCAGTTACGGAACGATCCCAAATGCACCCAAATACTACGAAACGCACCGGAACATTAGTTTAGGGTCCAATGGGGTTGATTGGGTCCGATCGTTGCGAAAAAACCTAAAGTGACTTCGTGGCACGAACTTTTGCATTAATTGCACCAGTTCACCCCGTTTTACACCGAGTTTCATGCAGTTACAAAATGATCCCAAATGCACCCAAACACTATGAAACGCACCAACACATGAGTTTAGGGTCCAATCGGGCGGATTGGGTGCATTCGTTGCGAAAAATCCCGACGTGACTTCGTGGCACGAACTTTTGCATTAATTGCACCAGTTCACCCCATTTTGTACCGAGTTTCATGCAGTTCCGAAACAATCCCAAATGCAGCCAAACACTATGAAAGGCTCCAAAACATGAGTTTTGGGTCCAATGGGGTGGATCAGGTGCGTTTGTTGGGAAAAATTACAACGTGACTTCGCGGCACGAACTTTTGCATTAATTGCACCAGTTCAGTATGTTTTGCACCAAGTTTCATGCAGCTACGAAACGATCCCAAATGCACCCAAATACTACAAAACATACTAAAACATTACTTTAGGGCCCAATGGGGGTGGATAGGGTGCGTCCATTGCGAAAAATCCTGATGTGACTTCGGGGCACAAACTTTTGCATTAATTGCACCAATTCATCCCGTTTTGCACCAAGTTTCATGCAGTAACATCCCAAATGCACCCAAACACTATGAAACACACAAAAAACATGAGTTTAGGGTCCAATTGGGGTGGATTAGGTGCGTTAGTTGCGAAAAATTACAACGCGACTTCGTGGCACGAACTTTTGCATTAATTGGACCAGTTCAGTATGTTTTGCAACAAGTTTCATGCAGTTATGGAACGATCCCAAATGCACGCAAATACTACAAAACGGATCGAAACATTAGTTTAGGATCCAATGGAGTGGATTGGGTGCATTCGTTGCTAAAAATCTCGACGTGACTTTGTGGCACGAACTTTTGCATTAATTGCTCTAGTTCATCCCGTTTTGCACCAACTTTCATGCAATTACGAAACGATCCCAAATGCAGGCAAACACTATGAAACACACCAAAAATGAGTTTAGGGTCCAATGGAGTTGATTGGGTCCGTTCGTTGCGAAAAATCCTGAAGTGACTTCGTGGCACGAACTTTGGCATTAATTGCACTAGTTCACCCCGTTTTTCACCGAGTTTCATGCAGTTATGAAATGATCCCAAATGCACCCAAACACTATGAAACGCATCAAAACATGAGTTTAGGGTCCAATGGGGTGGATTGGGTGCGTTCGTTGCTAAAAATCCCGACGTGACTTCGTGGCACGGACTTTTGTATTAATTGCACCAGTTCACCCGGTTTTGTACCGAGTTTCATGCAGTTACGAAACGATCCCAAATGCACCCAAACACTATGAAACGCACCAAAACATGAGTTTAGGGTCCAATGGGGTGGATTGGGTGCATTCGTTGCGAAAAATACAATGTGACTTCGTGGCACGAACTTTTGTATTAATTGAACCAGCTCAGTATGTTTTAAAACAAGTTTTATGCAGTTACGGAACGATCCCAATTGCACCCAAATACTACGAAACGCACCGAAACATTAGTTTAGTGTCCAATGGAGTTGATTGGGTCCGTTCGTTGCGAAAAATTCTGAAGTGACTTCATGGCACGAACTTTGGCATTAATTGCACTAGTTCACCCCATTTTGCACCGAGTTTCATGCAGTTATGAAATGATCCCAAATGCACCCAAACACTATGAAACACACCAAAACATGAGTTTAAGGTCCAATGGGGTGGATCAGGTGCGTTCGTTGCGAAAAATACAATGTGACTTCGTGGCACGAACTTTTGTATTAATTGAACCAGTTCAGTATGTTTTGAAACAAGTTTCTTGCAGTTACGGAACGATCCCAAATGCACCCAAATACTACGAAACGCACCGGAACATTAGTTTAGGGTCCAATGGGGTTGATTGGGTCCGATCGTTGCGAAAAAACCTAAAGTGACTTCGTGGCACGAACTTTTGCATTAATTGCACCAGTTCACCCCGTTTTACACCGAGTTTCATGCAGTTACAAAATGATCCCAAATGCACCCAAACACTATGAAACGCACCAACACATGAGTTTAGGGTCCAATCGGGCGGATTGGGTGCATTCGTTGCGAAAAATCCCGACGTGACTTCGTGGCACGAACTTTTGCATTAATTGCACCAGTTCACCCCATTTTGTACCGAGTTTCATGCAGTTCCGAAACAATCCCAAATGCAGCCAAACACTATGAAAGGCTCCAAAACATGAGTTTTGGGTCCAATGGGGTGGATCAGGTGCGTTTGTTGGGAAAAATTACAACGTGACTTCGCGGCACGAACTTTTGCATTAATTGCACCAGTTCAGTATGTTTTGCACCAAGTTTCATGCAGCTACGAAACGATCCCAAATGCACCCAAATACTACAAAACATACTAAAACATTACTTTAGGGCCCAATGGGGGTGGATAGGGTGCGTCCATTGCGAAAAATCCTGATGTGACTTCGGGGCACAAACTTTTGCATTAATTGCACCAATTCATCCCGTTTTGCACCAAGTTTCATGCAGTAACATCCCAAATGCACCCAAACACTATGAAACACACAAAAAACATGAGTTTAGGGTCCAATTGGGGTGGATTAGGTGCGTTAGTTGCGAAAAATTACAACGCGACTTCGTGGCACGAACTTTTGCATTAATTGGACCAGTTCAGTATGTTTTGCAACAAGTTTCATGCAGTTATGGAACGATCCCAAATGCACGCAAATACTACAAAACGGATCGAAACATTAGTTTAGGATCCAATGGAGTGGATTGGGTGCATTCGTTGCGAAAAATCTCGACGTGACTTTGTGGCACGAACTTTTGCATTAATTGCTCTAGTTCATCCCGTTTTGCACCAACTTTCATGCAATTACGAAACGATCCCAAATGCAGGCAAACACTATGAAACACACCAAAAATGAGTTTAGGGTCCAATGGAGTTGATTGGGTCCGTTCGTTGCGAAAAATCCTGAAGTGACTTCGTGGCACGAACTTTGGCATTAATTGCACTAGTTCACCCCGTTTTTCACCGAGTTTCATGCAGTTATGAAATGATCCCAAATGCACCCAAACACTATGAAACGCATCAAAACATGAGTTTAGGGTCCAATGGGGTGGATTGGGTGCGTTCGTTGCTAAAAATCCCGACGTGACTTCGTGGCACGGACTTTTGTATTAATTGCACCAGTTCACCCGGTTTTGTACCGAGTTTCATGCAGTTACGAAACGATCCCAAATGCACCCAAACACTATGAAACGCACCAAAACATGAGTTTAGGGTCCAATGGGGTGGATTGGGTGCATTCGTTGCGAAAAATACAATGTGACTTCGTGGCACGAACTTTTGTATTAATTGAACCAGCTCAGTATGTTTTAAAACAAGTTTTATGCAGTTACGGAACGATCCCAATTGCACCCAAATACTACGAAACGCACCGAAACATTAGTTTAGTGTCCAATGGAGTTGATTGGGTCCGTTCGTTGCGAAAAATTCTGAAGTGACTTCATGGCACGAACTTTGGCATTAATTGCACTAGTTCACCCCATTTTGCACCGAGTTTCATGCAGTTATGAAATGATCCCAAATGCACCCAAACACTATGAAACACACCAAAACATGAGTTTAAGGTCCAATGGGGTGGATCAGGTGCGTTCGTTGCGAAAAATACAATGTGACTTCGTGGCACGAACTTTTGTATTAATTGAACCAGTTCAGTATGTTTTGAAACAAGTTTCTTGCAGTTACGGAACGATCCCAAATGCACCCAAATACTACGAAACGCACCGGAACATTAGTTTAGGGTCCAATGGGGTTGATTGGGTCCGATCGTTGCGAAAAAACCTAAAGTGACTTCGTGGCACGAACTTTTGCATTAATTGCACCAGTTCACCCCGTTTTACACCGAGTTTCATGCAGTTACAAAATGATCCCAAATGCACCCAAACACTATGAAACGCACCAACACATGAGTTTAGGGTCCAATCGGGCGGATTGGGTGCATTCGTTGCGAAAAATCCCGACGTGACTTCGTGGCACGAACTTTTGCATTAATTGCACCAGTTCACCCCATTTTGTACCGAGTTTCATGCAGTTCCGAAACAATCCCAAATGCAGCCAAACACTATGAAAGGCTCCAAAACATGAGTTTTGGGTCCAATGGGGTGGATCAGGTGCGTTTGTTGGGAAAAATTACAACGTGACTTCGCGGCACGAACTTTTGCATTAATTGCACCAGTTCAGTATGTTTTGCACCAAGTTTCATGCAGCTACGAAACGATCCCAAATGCACCCAAATACTACAAAACATACTAAAACATTACTTTAGGGCCCAATGGGGGTGGATAGGGTGCGTCCATTGCGAAAAATCCTGATGTGACTTCGGGGCACAAACTTTTGCATTAATTGCACCAATTCATCCCGTTTTGCACCAAGTTTCATGCAGTAACATCCCAAATGCACCCAAACACTATGAAACACACAAAAAACATGAGTTTAGGGTCCAATTGGGGTGGATTAGGTGCGTTAGTTGCGAAAAATTACAACGCGACTTCGTGGCACGAACTTTTGCATTAATTGGACCAGTTCAGTATGTTTTGCAACAAGTTTCATGCAGTTATGGAACGATCCCAAATGCACGCAAATACTACAAAACGGATCGAAACATTAGTTTAGGATCCAATGGAGTGGATTGGGTGCATTCGTTGCTAAAAATCTCGACGTGACTTTGTGGCACGAACTTTTGCATTAATTGCTCTAGTTCATCCCGTTTTGCACCAACTTTCATGCAATTACGAAACGATCCCAAATGCAGGCAAACACTATGAAACACACCAAAAATGAGTTTAGGGTCCAATGGAGTTGATTGGGTCCGTTCGTTGCGAAAAATCCTGAAGTGACTTCGTGGCACGAACTTTGGCATTAATTGCACTAGTTCACCCCGTTTTTCACCGAGTTTCATGCAGTTATGAAATGATCCCAAATGCACCCAAACACTATGAAACGCATCAAAACATGAGTTTAGGGTCCAATGGGGTGGATTGGGTGCGTTCGTTGCTAAAAATCCCGACGTGACTTCGTGGCACGGACTTTTGTATTAATTGCACCAGTTCACCCGGTTTTGTACCGAGTTTCATGCAGTTACGAAACGATCCCAAATGCACCCAAACACTATGAAACGCACCAAAACATGAGTTTAGGGTCCAATGGGGTGGATTGGGTGCATTCGTTGCGAAAAATACAATGTGACTTCGTGGCACGAACTTTTGTATTAATTGAACCAGCTCAGTATGTTTTAAAACAAGTTTTATGCAGTTACGGAACGATCCCAATTGCACCCAAATACTACGAAACGCACCGAAACATTAGTTTAGTGTCCAATGGAGTTGATTGGGTCCGTTCGTTGCGAAAAATTCTGAAGTGACTTCATGGCACGAACTTTGGCATTAATTGCACTAGTTCACCCCATTTTGCACCGAGTTTCATGCAGTTATGAAATGATCCCAAATGCACCCAAACACTATGAAACACACCAAAACATGAGTTTAAGGTCCAATGGGGTGGATCAGGTGCGTTCGTTGCGAAAAATACAATGTGACTTCGTGGCACGAACTTTTGTATTAATTGAACCAGTTCAGTATGTTTTGAAACAAGTTTCTTGCAGTTACGGAACGATCCCAAATGCACCCAAATACTACGAAACGCACCGGAACATTAGTTTAGGGTCCAATGGGGTTGATTGGGTCCGATCGTTGCGAAAAAACCTAAAGTGACTTCGTGGCACGAACTTTTGCATTAATTGCACCAGTTCACCCCGTTTTACACCGAGTTTCATGCAGTTACAAAATGATCCCAAATGCACCCAAACACTATGAAACGCACCAACACATGAGTTTAGGGTCCAATCGGGCGGATTGGGTGCATTCGTTGCGAAAAATCCCGACGTGACTTCGTGGCACGAACTTTTGCATTAATTGCACCAGTTCACCCCATTTTGTACCGAGTTTCATGCAGTTCCGAAACAATCCCAAATGCAGCCAAACACTATGAAAGGCTCCAAAACATGAGTTTTGGGTCCAATGGGGTGGATCAGGTGCGTTTGTTGGGAAAAATTACAACGTGACTTCGCGGCACGAACTTTTGCATTAATTGCACCAGTTCAGTATGTTTTGCACCAAGTTTCATGCAGCTACGAAACGATCCCAAATGCACCCAAATACTACAAAACATACTAAAACATTACTTTAGGGCCCAATGGGGGTGGATAGGGTGCGTCCATTGCGAAAAATCCTGATGTGACTTCGGGGCACAAACTTTTGCATTAATTGCACCAATTCATCCCGTTTTGCACCAAGTTTCATGCAGTAACATCCCAAATGCACCCAAACACTATGAAACACACAAAAAACATGAGTTTAGGGTCCAATTGGGGTGGATTAGGTGCGTTAGTTGCGAAAAATTACAACGCGACTTCGTGGCACGAACTTTTGCATTAATTGGACCAGTTCAGTATGTTTTGCAACAAGTTTCATGCAGTTATGGAACGATCCCAAATGCACGCAAATACTACAAAACGGATCGAAACATTAGTTTAGGATCCAATGGAGTGGATTGGGTGCATTCGTTGCTAAAAATCTCGACGTGACTTTGTGGCACGAACTTTTGCATTAATTGCTCTAGTTCATCCCGTTTTGCACCAACTTTCATGCAATTACGAAACGATCCCAAATGCAGGCAAACACTATGAAACACACCAAAAATGAGTTTAGGGTCCAATGGAGTTGATTGGGTCCGTTCGTTGCGAAAAATCCTGAAGTGACTTCGTGGCACGAACTTTGGCATTAATTGCACTAGTTCACCCCGTTTTTCACCGAGTTTCATGCAGTTATGAAATGATCCCAAATGCACCCAAACACTATGAAACGCATCAAAACATGAGTTTAGGGTCCAATGGGGTGGATTGGGTGCGTTCGTTGCTAAAAATCCCGACGTGACTTCGTGGCACGGACTTTTGTATTAATTGCACCAGTTCACCCGGTTTTGTACCGAGTTTCATGCAGTTACGAAACGATCCCAAATGCACCCAAACACTATGAAACGCACCAAAACATGAGTTTAGGGTCCAATGGGGTGGATTGGGTGCATTCGTTGCGAAAAATACAATGTGACTTCGTGGCACGAACTTTTGTATTAATTGAACCAGCTCAGTATGTTTTAAAACAAGTTTTATGCAGTTACGGAACGATCCCAATTGCACCCAAATACTACGAAACGCACCGAAACATTAGTTTAGTGTCCAATGGAGTTGATTGGGTCCGTTCGTTGCGAAAAATTCTGAAGTGACTTCATGGCACGAACTTTGGCATTAATTGCACTAGTTCACCCCATTTTGCACCGAGTTTCATGCAGTTATGAAATGATCCCAAATGCACCCAAACACTATGAAACACACCAAAACATGAGTTTAAGGTCCAATGGGGTGGATCAGGTGCGTTCGTTGCGAAAAATACAATGTGACTTCGTGGCACGAACTTTTGTATTAATTGAACCAGTTCAGTATGTTTTGAAACAAGTTTCTTGCAGTTACGGAACGATCCCAAATGCACCCAAATACTACGAAACGCACCGGAACATTAGTTTAGGGTCCAATGGGGTTGATTGGGTCCGATCGTTGCGAAAAAACCTAAAGTGACTTCGTGGCACGAACTTTTGCATTAACTGCACCAGTTCACCCCGTTTTACACCGAGTTTCATGCAGTTACAAAATGATCCCAAATGCACCCAAACACTATGAAACGCACCAACACATGAGTTTAGGGTCCAATCGGGCGGATTGGGTGCATTCGTTGCGAAAAATCCCGACGTGACTTCGTGGCACGAACTTTTGCATTAATTGCACCAGTTCACCCCATTTTGTACCGAGTTTCATGCAGTTCCGAAACAATCCCAAATGCAGCCAAACACTATGAAAGGCTCCAAAACATGAGTTTTGGGTCCAATGGGGTGGATCAGGTGCGTTTGTTGGGAAAAATTACAACGTGACTTCGCGGCACGAACTTTTGCATTAATTGCACCAGTTCAGTATGTTTTGCACCAAGTTTCATGCAGCTACGAAACGATCCCAAATGCACCCAAATACTACAAAACATACTAAAACATTACTTTAGGGCCCAATGGGGGTGGATAGGGTGCGTCCATTGCGAAAAATCCTGATGTGACTTCGGGGCACAAACTTTTGCATTAATTGCACCAATTCATCCCGTTTTGCACCAAGTTTCATGCAGTAACATCCCAAATGCACCCAAACACTATGAAACACACAAAAAACATGAGTTTAGGGTCCAATTGGGGTGGATTAGGTGCGTTAGTTGCGAAAAATTACAACGCGACTTCGTGGCACGAACTTTTGCATTAATTGGACCAGTTCAGTATGTTTTGCAACAAGTTTCATGCAGTTATGGAACGATCCCAAATGCACGCAAATACTACAAAACGGATCGAAACATTAGTTTAGGATCCAATGGAGTGGATTGGGTGCATTCGTTGCTAAAAATCTCGACGTGACTTTGTGGCACGAACTTTTGCATTAATTGCTCTAGTTCATCCCGTTTTGCACCAACTTTCATGCAATTACGAAACGATCCCAAATGCAGGCAAACACTATGAAACACACCAAAAATGAGTTTAGGGTCCAATGGAGTTGATTGGGTCCGTTCGTTGCGAAAAATCCTGAAGTGACTTCGTGGCACGAACTTTGGCATTAATTGCACTAGTTCACCCCGTTTTTCACCGAGTTTCATGCAGTTATGAAATGATCCCAAATGCACCCAAACACTATGAAACGCATCAAAACATGAGTTTAGGGTCCAATGGGGTGGATTGGGTGCGTTCGTTGCTAAAAATCCCGACGTGACTTCGTGGCACGGACTTTTGTATTAATTGCACCAGTTCACCCGGTTTTGTACCGAGTTTCATGCAGTTACGAAACGATCCCAAATGCACCCAAACACTATGAAACGCACCAAAACATGAGTTTAGGGTCCAATGGGGTGGATTGGGTGCATTCGTTGCGAAAAATACAATGTGACTTCGTGGCACGAACTTTTGTATTAATTGAACCAGCTCAGTATGTTTTAAAACAAGTTTTATGCAGTTACGGAACGATCCCAATTGCACCCAAATACTACGAAACGCACCGAAACATTAGTTTAGTGTCCAATGGAGTTGATTGGGTCCGTTCGTTGCGAAAAATTCTGAAGTGACTTCATGGCACGAACTTTGGCATTAATTGCACTAGTTCACCCCATTTTGCACCGAGTTTCATGCAGTTATGAAATGATCCCAAATGCACCCAAACACTATGAAACACACCAAAACATGAGTTTAAGGTCCAATGGGGTGGATCAGGTGCGTTCGTTGCGAAAAATACAATGTGACTTCGTGGCACGAACTTTTGTATTAATTGAACCAGTTCAGTATGTTTTGAAACAAGTTTCTTGCAGTTACGGAACGATCCCAAATGCACCCAAATACTACGAAACGCACCGGAACATTAGTTTAGGGTCCAATGGGGTTGATTGGGTCCGATCGTTGCGAAAAAACCTAAAGTGACTTCGTGGCACGAACTTTTGCATTAATTGCACCAGTTCACCCCGTTTTACACCGAGTTTCATGCAGTTACAAAATGATCCCAAATGCACCCAAACACTATGAAACGCACCAACACATGAGTTTAGGGTCCAATCGGGCGGATTGGGTGCATTCGTTGCGAAAAATCCCGACGTGACTTCGTGGCACGAACTTTTGCATTAATTGCACCAGTTCACCCCATTTTGTACCGAGTTTCATGCAGTTCCGAAACAATCCCAAATGCAGCCAAACACTATGAAAGGCTCCAAAACATGAGTTTTGGGTCCAATGGGGTGGATCAGGTGCGTTTGTTGGGAAAAATTACAACGTGACTTCGCGGCACGAACTTTTGCATTAATTGCACCAGTTCAGTATGTTTTGCACCAAGTTTCATGCAGCTACGAAACGATCCCAAATGCACCCAAATACTACAAAACATACTAAAACATTACTTTAGGGCCCAATGGGGGTGGATAGGGTGCGTCCATTGCGAAAAATCCTGATGTGACTTCGGGGCACAAACTTTTGCATTAATTGCACCAATTCATCCCGTTTTGCACCAAGTTTCATGCAGTAACATCCCAAATGCACCCAAACACTATGAAACACACAAAAAACATGAGTTTAGGGTCCAATTGGGGTGGATTAGGTGCGTTAGTTGCGAAAAATTACAACGCGACTTCGTGGCACGAACTTTTGCATTAATTGGACCAGTTCAGTATGTTTTGCAACAAGTTTCATGCAGTTATGGAACGATCCCAAATGCACGCAAATACTACAAAACGGATCGAAACATTAGTTTAGGATCCAATGGAGTGGATTGGGTGCATTCGTTGCGAAAAATCTCGACGTGACTTTGTGGCACGAACTTTTGCATTAATTGCTCTAGTTCATCCCGTTTTGCACCAACTTTCATGCAATTACGAAACGATCCCAAATGCAGGCAAACACTATGAAACACACCAAAAATGAGTTTAGGGTCCAATGGAGTTGATTGGGTCCGTTCGTTGCGAAAAATCCTGAAGTGACTTCGTGGCACGAACTTTGGCATTAATTGCACTAGTTCACCCCGTTTTTCACCGAGTTTCATGCAGTTATGAAATGATCCCAAATGCACCCAAACACTATGAAACGCATCAAAACATGAGTTTAGGGTCCAATGGGGTGGATTGGGTGCGTTCGTTGCTAAAAATCCCGACGTGACTTCGTGGCACGGACTTTTGTATTAATTGCACCAGTTCACCCGGTTTTGTACCGAGTTTCATGCAGTTACGAAACGATCCCAAATGCACCCAAACACTATGAAACGCACCAAAACATGAGTTTAGGGTCCAATGGGGTGGATTGGGTGCATTCGTTGCGAAAAATACAATGTGACTTCGTGGCACGAACTTTTGTATTAATTGAACCAGCTCAGTATGTTTTAAAACAAGTTTTATGCAGTTACGGAACGATCCCAATTGCACCCAAATACTACGAAACGCACCGAAACATTAGTTTAGTGTCCAATGGAGTTGATTGGGTCCGTTCGTTGCGAAAAATTCTGAAGTGACTTCATGGCACGAACTTTGGCATTAATTGCACTAGTTCACCCCATTTTGCACCGAGTTTCATGCAGTTATGAAATGATCCCAAATGCACCCAAACACTATGAAACACACCAAAACATGAGTTTAAGGTCCAATGGGGTGGATCAGGTGCGTTCGTTGCGAAAAATACAATGTGACTTCGTGGCACGAACTTTTGTATTAATTGAACCAGTTCAGTATGTTTTGAAACAAGTTTCTTGCAGTTACGGAACGATCCCAAATGCACCCAAATACTACGAAACGCACCGGAACATTAGTTTAGGGTCCAATGGGGTTGATTGGGTCCGATCGTTGCGAAAAAACCTAAAGTGACTTCGTGGCACGAACTTTTGCATTAATTGCACCAGTTCACCCCGTTTTACACCGAGTTTCATGCAGTTACAAAATGATCCCAAATGCACCCAAACACTATGAAACGCACCAACACATGAGTTTAGGGTCCAATCGGGCGGATTGGGTGCATTCGTTGCGAAAAATCCCGACGTGACTTCGTGGCACGAACTTTTGCATTAATTGCACCAGTTCACCCCATTTTGTACCGAGTTTCATGCAGTTCCGAAACAATCCCAAATGCAGCCAAACACTATGAAAGGCTCCAAAACATGAGTTTTGGGTCCAATGGGGTGGATCAGGTGCGTTTGTTGGGAAAAATTACAACGTGACTTCGCGGCACGAACTTTTGCATTAATTGCACCAGTTCAGTATGTTTTGCACCAAGTTTCATGCAGCTACGAAACGATCCCAAATGCACCCAAATACTACAAAACATACTAAAACATTACTTTAGGGCCCAATGGGGGTGGATAGGGTGCGTCCATTGCGAAAAATCCTGATGTGACTTCGGGGCACAAACTTTTGCATTAATTGCACCAATTCATCCCGTTTTGCACCAAGTTTCATGCAGTAACATCCCAAATGCACCCAAACACTATGAAACACACAAAAAACATGAGTTTAGGGTCCAATTGGGGTGGATTAGGTGCGTTAGTTGCGAAAAATTACAACGCGACTTCGTGGCACGAACTTTTGCATTAATTGGACCAGTTCAGTATGTTTTGCAACAAGTTTCATGCAGTTATGGAACGATCCCAAATGCACGCAAATACTACAAAACGGATCGAAACATTAGTTTAGGATCCAATGGAGTGGATTGGGTGCATTCGTTGCTAAAAATCTCGACGTGACTTTGTGGCACGAACTTTTGCATTAATTGCTCTAGTTCATCCCGTTTTGCACCAACTTTCATGCAATTACGAAACGATCCCAAATGCAGGCAAACACTATGAAACACACCAAAAATGAGTTTAGGGTCCAATGGAGTTGATTGGGTCCGTTCGTTGCGAAAAATCCTGAAGTGACTTCGTGGCACGAACTTTGGCATTAATTGCACTAGTTCACCCCGTTTTTCACCGAGTTTCATGCAGTTATGAAATGATCCCAAATGCACCCAAACACTATGAAACGCATCAAAACATGAGTTTAGGGTCCAATGGGGTGGATTGGGTGCGTTCGTTGCTAAAAATCCCGACGTGACTTCGTGGCACGGACTTTTGTATTAATTGCACCAGTTCACCCGGTTTTGTACCGAGTTTCATGCAGTTACGAAACGATCCCAAATGCACCCAAACACTATGAAACGCACCAAAACATGAGTTTAGGGTCCAATGGGGTGGATTGGGTGCATTCGTTGCGAAAAATACAATGTGACTTCGTGGCACGAACTTTTGTATTAATTGAACCAGCTCAGTATGTTTTAAAACAAGTTTTATGCAGTTACGGAACGATCCCAATTGCACCCAAATACTACGAAACGCACCGAAACATTAGTTTAGTGTCCAATGGAGTTGATTGGGTCCGTTCGTTGCGAAAAATTCTGAAGTGACTTCATGGCACGAACTTTGGCATTAATTGCACTAGTTCACCCCATTTTGCACCGAGTTTCATGCAGTTATGAAATGATCCCAAATGCACCCAAACACTATGAAACACACCAAAACATGAGTTTAAGGTCCAATGGGGTGGATCAGGTGCGTTCGTTGCGAAAAATACAATGTGACTTCGTGGCACGAACTTTTGTATTAATTGAACCAGTTCAGTATGTTTTGAAACAAGTTTCTTGCAGTTACGGAACGATCCCAAATGCACCCAAATACTACGAAACGCACCGGAACATTAGTTTAGGGTCCAATGGGGTTGATTGGGTCCGATCGTTGCGAAAAAACCTAAAGTGACTTCGTGGCACGAACTTTTGCATTAATTGCACCAGTTCACCCCGTTTTACACCGAGTTTCATGCAGTTACAAAATGATCCCAAATGCACCCAAACACTATGAAACGCACCAACACATGAGTTTAGGGTCCAATCGGGCGGATTGGGTGCATTCGTTGCGAAAAATCCCGACGTGACTTCGTGGCACGAACTTTTGCATTAATTGCACCAGTTCACCCCATTTTGTACCGAGTTTCATGCAGTTCCGAAACAATCCCAAATGCAGCCAAACACTATGAAAGGCTCCAAAACATGAGTTTTGGGTCCAATGGGGTGGATCAGGTGCGTTTGTTGGGAAAAATTACAACGTGACTTCGCGGCACGAACTTTTGCATTAATTGCACCAGTTCAGTATGTTTTGCACCAAGTTTCATGCAGCTACGAAACGATCCCAAATGCACCCAAATACTACAAAACATACTAAAACATTACTTTAGGGCCCAATGGGGGTGGATAGGGTGCGTCCATTGCGAAAAATCCTGATGTGACTTCGGGGCACAAACTTTTGCATTAATTGCACCAATTCATCCCGTTTTGCACCAAGTTTCATGCAGTAACATCCCAAATGCACCCAAACACTATGAAACACACAAAAAACATGAGTTTAGGGTCCAATTGGGGTGGATTAGGTGCGTTAGTTGCGAAAAATTACAACGCGACTTCGTGGCACGAACTTTTGCATTAATTGGACCAGTTCAGTATGTTTTGCAACAAGTTTCATGCAGTTATGGAACGATCCCAAATGCACGCAAATACTACAAAACGGATCGAAACATTAGTTTAGGATCCAATGGAGTGGATTGGGTGCATTCGTTGCGAAAAATCTCGACGTGACTTTGTGGCACGAACTTTTGCATTAATTGCTCTAGTTCATCCCGTTTTGCACCAACTTTCATGCAATTACGAAACGATCCCAAATGCAGGCAAACACTATGAAACACACCAAAAATGAGTTTAGGGTCCAATGGAGTTGATTGGGTCCGTTCGTTGCGAAAAATCCTGAAGTGACTTCGTGGCACGAACTTTGGCATTAATTGCACTAGTTCACCCCGTTTTTCACCGAGTTTCATGCAGTTATGAAATGATCCCAAATGCACCCAAACACTATGAAACGCATCAAAACATGAGTTTAGGGTCCAATGGGGTGGATTGGGTGCGTTCGTTGCTAAAAATCCCGACGTGACTTCGTGGCACGGACTTTTGTATTAATTGCACCAGTTCACCCGGTTTTGTACCGAGTTTCATGCAGTTACGAAACGATCCCAAATGCACCCAAACACTATGAAACGCACCAAAACATGAGTTTAGGGTCCAATGGGGTGGATTGGGTGCATTCGTTGCGAAAAATACAATGTGACTTCGTGGCACGAACTTTTGTATTAATTGAACCAGCTCAGTATGTTTTAAAACAAGTTTTATGCAGTTACGGAACGATCCCAATTGCACCCAAATACTACGAAACGCACCGAAACATTAGTTTAGTGTCCAATGGAGTTGATTGGGTCCGTTCGTTGCGAAAAATTCTGAAGTGACTTCATGGCACGAACTTTGGCATTAATTGCACTAGTTCACCCCATTTTGCACCGAGTTTCATGCAGTTATGAAATGATCCCAAATGCACCCAAACACTATGAAACACACCAAAACATGAGTTTAAGGTCCAATGGGGTGGATCAGGTGCGTTCGTTGCGAAAAATACAATGTGACTTCGTGGCACGAACTTTTGTATTAATTGAACCAGTTCAGTATGTTTTGAAACAAGTTTCTTGCAGTTACGGAACGATCCCAAATGCACCCAAATACTACGAAACGCACCGGAACATTAGTTTAGGGTCCAATGGGGTTGATTGGGTCCGATCGTTGCGAAAAAACCTAAAGTGACTTCGTGGCACGAACTTTTGCATTAATTGCACCAGTTCACCCCGTTTTACACCGAGTTTCATGCAGTTACAAAATGATCCCAAATGCACCCAAACACTATGAAACGCACCAACACATGAGTTTAGGGTCCAATCGGGCGGATTGGGTGCATTCGTTGCGAAAAATCCCGACGTGACTTCGTGGCACGAACTTTTGCATTAATTGCACCAGTTCACCCCATTTTGTACCGAGTTTCATGCAGTTCCGAAACAATCCCAAATGCAGCCAAACACTATGAAAGGCTCCAAAACATGAGTTTTGGGTCCAATGGGGTGGATCAGGTGCGTTTGTTGGGAAAAATTACAACGTGACTTCGCGGCACGAACTTTTGCATTAATTGCACCAGTTCAGTATGTTTTGCACCAAGTTTCATGCAGCTACGAAACGATCCCAAATGCACCCAAATACTACAAAACATACTAAAACATTACTTTAGGGCCCAATGGGGGTGGATAGGGTGCGTCCATTGCGAAAAATCCTGATGTGACTTCGGGGCACAAACTTTTGCATTAATTGCACCAATTCATCCCGTTTTGCACCAAGTTTCATGCAGTAACATCCCAAATGCACCCAAACACTATGAAACACACAAAAAACATGAGTTTAGGGTCCAATTGGGGTGGATTAGGTGCGTTAGTTGCGAAAAATTACAACGCGACTTCGTGGCACGAACTTTTGCATTAATTGGACCAGTTCAGTATGTTTTGCAACAAGTTTCATGCAGTTATGGAACGATCCCAAATGCACGCAAATACTACAAAACGGATCGAAACATTAGTTTAGGATCCAATGGAGTGGATTGGGTGCATTCGTTGCTAAAAATCTCGACGTGACTTTGTGGCACGAACTTTTGCATTAATTGCTCTAGTTCATCCCGTTTTGCACCAACTTTCATGCAATTACGAAACGATCCCAAATGCAGGCAAACACTATGAAACACACCAAAAATGAGTTTAGGGTCCAATGGAGTTGATTGGGTCCGTTCGTTGCGAAAAATCCTGAAGTGACTTCGTGGCACGAACTTTGGCATTAATTGCACTAGTTCACCCCGTTTTTCACCGAGTTTCATGCAGTTATGAAATGATCCCAAATGCACCCAAACACTATGAAACGCATCAAAACATGAGTTTAGGGTCCAATGGGGTGGATTGGGTGCGTTCGTTGCTAAAAATCCCGACGTGACTTCGTGGCACGGACTTTTGTATTAATTGCACCAGTTCACCCGGTTTTGTACCGAGTTTCATGCAGTTACGAAACGATCCCAAATGCACCCAAACACTATGAAACGCACCAAAACATGAGTTTAGGGTCCAATGGGGTGGATTGGGTGCATTCGTTGCGAAAAATACAATGTGACTTCGTGGCACGAACTTTTGTATTAATTGAACCAGCTCAGTATGTTTTAAAACAAGTTTTATGCAGTTACGGAACGATCCCAATTGCACCCAAATACTACGAAACGCACCGAAACATTAGTTTAGTGTCCAATGGAGTTGATTGGGTCCGTTCGTTGCGAAAAATTCTGAAGTGACTTCATGGCACGAACTTTGGCATTAATTGCACTAGTTCACCCCATTTTGCACCGAGTTTCATGCAGTTATGAAATGATCCCAAATGCACCCAAACACTATGAAACACACCAAAACATGAGTTTAAGGTCCAATGGGGTGGATCAGGTGCGTTCGTTGCGAAAAATACAATGTGACTTCGTGGCACGAACTTTTGTATTAATTGAACCAGTTCAGTATGTTTTGAAACAAGTTTCTTGCAGTTACGGAACGATCCCAAATGCACCCAAATACTACGAAACGCACCGGAACATTAGTTTAGGGTCCAATGGGGTTGATTGGGTCCGATCGTTGCGAAAAAACCTAAAGTGACTTCGTGGCACGAACTTTTGCATTAATTGCACCAGTTCACCCCGTTTTACACCGAGTTTCATGCAGTTACAAAATGATCCCAAATGCACCCAAACACTATGAAACGCACCAACACATGAGTTTAGGGTCCAATCGGGCGGATTGGGTGCATTCGTTGCGAAAAATCCCGACGTGACTTCGTGGCACGAACTTTTGCATTAATTGCACCAGTTCACCCCATTTTGTACCGAGTTTCATGCAGTTCCGAAACAATCCCAAATGCAGCCAAACACTATGAAAGGCTCCAAAACATGAGTTTTGGGTCCAATGGGGTGGATCAGGTGCGTTTGTTGGGAAAAATTACAACGTGACTTCGCGGCACGAACTTTTGCATTAATTGCACCAGTTCAGTATGTTTTGCACCAAGTTTCATGCAGCTACGAAACGATCCCAAATGCACCCAAATACTACAAAACATACTAAAACATTACTTTAGGGCCCAATGGGGGTGGATAGGGTGCGTCCATTGCGAAAAATCCTGATGTGACTTCGGGGCACAAACTTTTGCATTAATTGCACCAATTCATCCCGTTTTGCACCAAGTTTCATGCAGTAACATCCCAAATGCACCCAAACACTATGAAACACACAAAAAACATGAGTTTAGGGTCCAATTGGGGTGGATTAGGTGCGTTAGTTGCGAAAAATTACAACGCGACTTCGTGGCACGAACTTTTGCATTAATTGGACCAGTTCAGTATGTTTTGCAACAAGTTTCATGCAGTTATGGAACGATCCCAAATGCACGCAAATACTACAAAACGGATCGAAACATTAGTTTAGGATCCAATGGAGTGGATTGGGTGCATTCGTTGCTAAAAATCTCGACGTGACTTTGTGGCACGAACTTTTGCATTAATTGCTCTAGTTCATCCCGTTTTGCACCAACTTTCATGCAATTACGAAACGATCCCAAATGCAGGCAAACACTATGAAACACACCAAAAATGAGTTTAGGGTCCAATGGAGTTGATTGGGTCCGTTCGTTGCGAAAAATCCTGAAGTGACTTCGTGGCACGAACTTTGGCATTAATTGCACTAGTTCACCCCGTTTTTCACCGAGTTTCATGCAGTTATGAAATGATCCCAAATGCACCCAAACACTATGAAACGCATCAAAACATGAGTTTAGGGTCCAATGGGGTGGATTGGGTGCGTTCGTTGCTAAAAATCCCGACGTGACTTCGTGGCACGGACTTTTGTATTAATTGCACCAGTTCACCCGGTTTTGTACCGAGTTTCATGCAGTTACGAAACGATCCCAAATGCACCCAAACACTATGAAACGCACCAAAACATGAGTTTAGGGTCCAATGGGGTGGATTGGGTGCATTCGTTGCGAAAAATACAATGTGACTTCGTGGCACGAACTTTTGTATTAATTGAACCAGCTCAGTATGTTTTAAAACAAGTTTTATGCAGTTACGGAACGATCCCAATTGCACCCAAATACTACGAAACGCACCGAAACATTAGTTTAGTGTCCAATGGAGTTGATTGGGTCCGTTCGTTGCGAAAAATTCTGAAGTGACTTCATGGCACGAACTTTGGCATTAATTGCACTAGTTCACCCCATTTTGCACCGAGTTTCATGCAGTTATGAAATGATCCCAAATGCACCCAAACACTATGAAACACACCAAAACATGAGTTTAAGGTCCAATGGGGTGGATCAGGTGCGTTCGTTGCGAAAAATACAATGTGACTTCGTGGCACGAACTTTTGTATTAATTGAACCAGTTCAGTATGTTTTGAAACAAGTTTCTTGCAGTTACGGAACGATCCCAAATGCACCCAAATACTACGAAACGCACCGGAACATTAGTTTAGGGTCCAATGGGGTTGATTGGGTCCGATCGTTGCGAAAAAACCTAAAGTGACTTCGTGGCACGAACTTTTGCATTAATTGCACCAGTTCACCCCGTTTTACACCGAGTTTCATGCAGTTACAAAATGATCCCAAATGCACCCAAACACTATGAAACGCACCAACACATGAGTTTAGGGTCCAATCGGGCGGATTGGGTGCATTCGTTGCGAAAAATCCCGACGTGACTTCGTGGCACGAACTTTTGCATTAATTGCACCAGTTCACCCCATTTTGTACCGAGTTTCATGCAGTTCCGAAACAATCCCAAATGCAGCCAAACACTATGAAAGGCTCCAAAACATGAGTTTTGGGTCCAATGGGGTGGATCAGGTGCGTTTGTTGGGAAAAATTACAACGTGACTTCGCGGCACGAACTTTTGCATTAATTGCACCAGTTCAGTATGTTTTGCACCAAGTTTCATGCAGCTACGAAACGATCCCAAATGCACCCAAATACTACAAAACATACTAAAACATTACTTTAGGGCCCAATGGGGGTGGATAGGGTGCGTCCATTGCGAAAAATCCTGATGTGACTTCGGGGCACAAACTTTTGCATTAATTGCACCAATTCATCCCGTTTTGCACCAAGTTTCATGCAGTAACATCCCAAATGCACCCAAACACTATGAAACACACAAAAAACATGAGTTTAGGGTCCAATTGGGGTGGATTAGGTGCGTTAGTTGCGAAAAATTACAACGCGACTTCGTGGCACGAACTTTTGCATTAATTGGACCAGTTCAGTATGTTTTGCAACAAGTTTCATGCAGTTATGGAACGATCCCAAATGCACGCAAATACTACAAAACGGATCGAAACATTAGTTTAGGATCCAATGGAGTGGATTGGGTGCATTCGTTGCTAAAAATCTCGACGTGACTTTGTGGCACGAACTTTTGCATTAATTGCTCTAGTTCATCCCGTTTTGCACCAACTTTCATGCAATTACGAAACGATCCCAAATGCAGGCAAACACTATGAAACACACCAAAAATGAGTTTAGGGTCCAATGGAGTTGATTGGGTCCGTTCGTTGCGAAAAATCCTGAAGTGACTTCGTGGCACGAACTTTGGCATTAATTGCACTATTTCACCCCGTTTTTCACCGAGTTTCATGCAGTTATGAAATGATCCCAAATGCACCCAAACACTATGAAACGCATCAAAACATGAGTTTAGGGTCCAATGGGGTGGATTGGGTGCGTTCGTTGCTAAAAATCCCGACGTGACTTCGTGGCACGGACTTTTGTATTAATTGCACCAGTTCACCCGGTTTTGTACCGAGTTTCATGCAGTTACGAAACGATCCCAAATGCACCCAAACACTATGAAACGCACCAAAACATGAGTTTAGGGTCCAATGGGGTGGATTGGGTGCATTCGTTGCGAAAAATACAATGTGACTTCGTGGCACGAACTTTTGTATTAATTGAACCAGCTCAGTATGTTTTAAAACAAGTTTTATGCAGTTACGGAACGATCCCAATTGCACCCAAATACTACGAAACGCACCGAAACATTAGTTTAGTGTCCAATGGAGTTGATTGGGTCCGTTCGTTGCGAAAAATTCTGAAGTGACTTCATGGCACGAACTTTGGCATTAATTGCACTAGTTCACCCCATTTTGCACCGAGTTTCATGCAGTTATGAAATGATCCCAAATGCACCCAAACACTATGAAACACACCAAAACATGAGTTTAAGGTCCAATGGGGTGGATCAGGTGCGTTCGTTGCGAAAAATACAATGTGACTTCGTGGCACGAACTTTTGTATTAATTGAACCAGTTCAGTATGTTTTGAAACAAGTTTCTTGCAGTTACGGAACGATCCCAAATGCACCCAAATACTACGAAACGCACCGGAACATTAGTTTAGGGTCCAATGGGGTTGATTGGGTCCGATCGTTGCGAAAAAACCTAAAGTGACTTCGTGGCACGAACTTTTGCATTAATTGCACCAGTTCACCCCGTTTTTACACCGAGTTTCATGCAGTTACAAAATGATCCCAAATGCACCCAAACACTATGAAACGCACCAACACATGAGTTTAGGGTCCAATCGGGCGGATTGGGTGCATTCGTTGCGAAAAATCCCGACGTGACTTCGTGGCACGAACTTTTGCATTAATTGCACCAGTTCACCCCATTTTGTACCGAGTTTCATGCAGTTCCGAAACAATCCCAAATGCAGCCAAACACTATGAAAGGCTCCAAAACATGAGTTTTGGGTCCAATGGGGTGGATCAGGTGCGTTTGTTGGGAAAAATTACAACGTGACTTCGCGGCACGAAATTTTGCATTAATTGCACCAGTTCAGTATGTTTTGCACCAAGTTTCATGCAGCTACGAAACGATCCCAAATGCACCCAAATACTACAAAACATACTAAAACATTACTTTAGGGCCCAATGGGGGTGGATAGGGTGCGTCCATTGCGAAAAATCCTGATGTGACTTCGGGGCACAAACTTTTGCATTAATTGCACCAATTCATCCCGTTTTGCACCAAGTTTCATGCAGTAACATCCCAAATGCACCCAAACACTATGAAACACACAAAAACATGAGTTTAGGGTCCAATTGGGTGGATTAGGTGCGTTAGTTGCGAAAAATTACAACGCGACTTCGTGGCACGAACTTTTGCATTAATTGGACCAGTTCAGTATGTTTTGCAACAAGTTTCATGCAGTTATGGAACGATCCCAAATGCACGCAAATACTACAAAACGGATCGAAACATTAGTTTAGGATCCAATGGAGTGGATTGGGTGCATTCGTTGCGAAAAATCTCGACGTGACTTTGTGGCACGAACTTTTGCATTAATTGCTCTAGTTCATCCCGTTTTGCACCAACTTTCATGCAATTACGAAACGATCCCAAATGCAGGCAAACACTATGAAACACACCAAAAATGAGTTTAGGGTCCAATGGAGTTGATTGGGTCCGTTCGTTGCGAAAAATCCTGAAGTGACTTCGTGGCACGAACTTTGGCATTAATTGCACTAGTTCACCCCGTTTTTCACCGAGTTTCATGCAGTTATGAAATGATCCCAAATGCACCCAAACACTATGAAACGCATCAAAACATGAGTTTAGGGTCCAATGGGGTGGATTGGGTGCGTTCGTTGCTAAAAATCCCGACGTGACTTCGTGGCACGGACTTTTGTATTAATTGCACCAGTTCACCCGGTTTTGTACCGAGTTTCATGCAGTTACGAAACGATCCCAAATGCACCCAAACACTATGAAACGCACCAAAACATGAGTTTAGGGTCCAATGGGGTGGATTGGGTGCATTCGTTGCGAAAAATACAATGTGACTTCGTGGCACGAACTTTTGTATTAATTGAACCAGCTCAGTATGTTTTAAAACAAGTTTTATGCAGTTACGGAACGATCCCAATTGCACCCAAATACTACGAAACGCACCGAAACATTAGTTTAGTGTCCAATGGAGTTGATTGGGTCCGTTCGTTGCGAAAAATTCTGAAGTGACTTCATGGCACGAACTTTGGCATTAATTGCACTAGTTCACCCCATTTTGCACCGAGTTTCATGCAGTTATGAAATGATCCCAAATGCACCCAAACACTATGAAACACACCAAACATGAGTTTAAGGTCCAATGGGGTGGATCAGGTGCGTTCGTTGCGAAAAATACAATGTGACTTCGTGGCACGAACTTTTGTATTAATTGAACCAGTTCAGTATGTTTTGAAACAAGTTTCTTGCAGTTACGGAACGATCCCAAATGCACCCAAATACTACGAAACGCACCGGAACATTAGTTTAGGGTCCAATGGGGTTGATTGGGTCCGATCGTTGCGAAAAAACCTAAAGTGACTTCGTGGCACGAACTTTTGCATTAATTGCACCAGTTCACCCCGTTTTACACCGAGTTTCATGCAGTTACAAAATGATCCCAAATGCACCCAAACACTATGAAACGCACCAACACATGAGTTTAGGGTCCAATCGGGCGGATTGGGGTGCATTCGTTGCGAAAAAATCCCGACGTGACTTCGTGGCACGAACTTTTGCATTAATTGCACCAGTTCACCCCATTTTGTACCGAGTTTCATGCAGTTCCGAAACAATCCCAAATGCAGCCAAACACTATGAAAGGCTCCAAAACATGAGTTTTGGGTCCAATGGGGTGGATCAGGTGCGTTTGTTGGGAAAAATTACAACGTGACTTCGCGGCACGAACTTTTGCATTAATTGCACCAGTTCAGTATGTTTTGCACCAAGTTTCATGCAGCTACGAAACGATCCCAAATGCACCCAAATACTACAAAACATACTAAAACATTACTTTAGGGCCCAATGGGGGGTGGATTGGGTGCGTTTGCGAAAAATCCTGATGTGACTTCGGGCACGAAACTTTTGCATTAATTGCACCAATTCATCCCGTTTT
>NW_024376670.1:0-33529 GCF_016808335.1 Panicum virgatum
GGTCCAATGGAGTGGATCGGGCGTTCGTTGGGAAAAATTCCGACGCGATTTCGTGGCACGAACTTTGCACTGGTTTCAGACCGTTTTCCCACCGAGTTTCGTAAGGCAACCAAATAGTCCCGAATACACCTAAATGGTACGAAATTGCACCAAAACATCAGTTTAGGGTTAAATGGGGTGGATCGGGTGCGTTCGTTGTAAAAAAAATTCCGATTGCGACTTCGTGGCACGAACTTTTGCACTAGTTCAGCCCGTTTTGCAACGAGTTTCGTAAGACAACCAAATGGTCCTAGATGCGCCCCAAATGGTACGAAATGCACCAAAACGTCAGTTTAGGGACAAATGGGGTGGATCGTTGTGTGTTCGTTGCGAAAATTCTGACGCAACTTCGTGGCACAACTTTTGCACTAGTTCGGCCCGTTTTCCACCGAGTTTCGTAAGGCAACCAAACGGTCCCGAATGCACCCAAATGGTACGAAAAACGCACCAAAACATCAATTTAGAGTCCAATGGAGTGATCGGGTGCGTTTGTTGGGAAAAATTCCGAAGCGATTTCGTGGCACGAACTTTTGCACTAGTTCGGCCCGTTTTCCACCGAGTTTCGTAAGGCAACCAAATGGTCCCGAATACGCCCAAATGGTACGAAATGCACCAAAACATCAGTTTAGGGGTTAAATGGGGTGGATCGGGTGCTTCCGTTGTGAAAAATTCCGACGCAACTTCGTGGCACGAACTTTTGCACTAGTTCGACGCCCGTTTTGCCACCGAGTTTCGTAAGGCAACCAAACGGTCCCGAATACGACCCTAAATGGTACAAAAATGCACCAAAACGTCAATTTAGGGTCCAATGGAGTGGATCGGGTGCGTTCGTTGGGAAAAATTCCTGAAGCGATTTCGTGGCACGAACTTTTGCAACTAGTTCGGCCCGTTTTGCACACGAGTTTCGTAAGGCAACCAAACGGTCCGAATACGACCAAATGGTACGAAATGCACCAAAACAGTCAGTTTAGGGTAAATGGGTGGATTGGTTTCGTTGCGAAAAATTCTGACGATTTCGTGGCACAAACTTTTGCACTAGTTCGGCCCGTTTTCACGAGTTTCGTAAGGCAACCAAACGGTCCCGAATGCACCCAAATGGTACGAAGCACCAAAACGTCGTTTAGTCCAATGGTGGATCGGTGCGTTCGTTGCGAAAAATTCCGATGCGATTTCGTGGCACGAACTTTTGCACTAGTTCGGCCCGTTTTCACCGAGTTTCGTAAGGCAACCAAATCCCGAATGCACCAAATGGTACGAAATGCACCAAAACATCAGTTTAGAGTCCAATGGGGTGGATCGGGTGCGTTCGTTGTGAAAAATTCCGACGATTTCGTGGCACGAACTTTTGCACTAGTTCGGCCCGTTTTGCACCGAGTTTCGTAAGGCAACCAAACGGTCCGAATGCACCCAAATGGTACGAAATGCACTAAAATCATTTAGGGTCCAATGGAGTGGATCGGTGTGTTCGTTGGGAAAAATTCCGACAGCGACTTCGTGGCACGAACTTTGCACTAGTTCGGACCGTTTTGCAACCGAGTTTCGTAAGGCAACCAAACGGTCCTGAGATGCACCCAATGGTAACGAAAATGCACCAAAATGTCAGTTTAGGTGCCAATGGAGTGGATCGGGGTGCGTTCGTGTGGAAAAATTCAGACGCGACTTTCGTGGCACGAACTTTGCACTAGTTCGGCCCGTTTTGGCCACCGAGTTTCGTAAGGCAACCAAACTGTCCCGAATGCACCCAAATGGTACGAAAAACGGCACCAAAACGTCAGTTTAGAGTCCAATGGAGTGGATCGGGTGCGTTTGGTTGGGAAAAATTCCGACGCGATTTCGTGGCACGAACTTTTTGCACTAGTTCGGGCCCGTTTGCACCGAGTTTCGTAAGGCAACCAAACGGTCCCGAATGCGCCCAAATGGTACTGAAAGCACCAAAACGTCAGTTTAGGGTACAATGGGGTGGATCTGGGTGCGTTCGTTGTGAAAATTCCGACGCAACTTCGTGCACGAACTTTTGCACTAGTTCGGCCCGTTTTCCACCGAGTTTCGTAAGGCAACCAAATGGTCCCGAATACGCCCCAAATGGTACGAAATGCACCAAAACATCAGTTTAGGGTTAAATGGGGTGGATCGGTGCTTTCCGTTGTGAAAAATTCCGACGCAACTTCGTGGCACGAACTTTTGCACTAGTTCGGCCCGTTTTGCACCGAGTTTCGTAGGCAACCAAACGGTCCTCGAATACACCCTAATGGTACGAAATGCACTAAAATGTCATTTTAGGGTCCAATGGAGTGGATCGGGTGCGTTCGTTGCGAAAAATTCTGACGCGACTTCGTGGCACGAACATTTGCACTAGTTCGGCCCGTTTTGCACCGAGTTTCGTTAAGGCAACCAAACAGTCCCGAATGCACCCAAATTGGTATGAAAAATGCACCAAAATGTCAGTTTAGGGTCCAATGGAGTGGATCGGGTGCGTTCGTTGGGAAAAATTCCGACGCGATTTCGTGGCACGAACTTTTGCACTGGTTCAGGCCCGTTTTCCACCGAGTTTCGTAAGGCAACCAAATAGTCCCGAATACACCTAAATGGTACGAAATGCACCAAAACATCGTTTAGGGTTAAATGGGGTGGATCGGGTGCGTTCGTTGTAAAAAATTCCGACTGCGACTTCGTGGCACGAACTTTTGCACTAGTTTCAGCCCGTTTTGCAACGAGTTTCGTAAGGACAACCAACTGGTCCTAGAATGCGCCCAAATGGTACGAAATGAACCAAATCGTCAGTTTAGGGGACAAATGGGGTGGATCGTGTGTGTTCGTTGCGAAAAATTCTGACGCAACTTCGTGGCACAAACTTTTGCACTAGTTCGGCCCGTTTTCCACCGAGTTTCGTAAGGCAACCAAACGGTCCCTAATGCACCCAAATGGTACGAAAAACGCACCAAAACGTCATTTAGAGTCCAATGGAGTGGATCGGGTGCGTTCGTTGGGAAAAATTCCGAAGCGATTTCGTGGCACGAACTTTTGCACTAGTTCGGCCCGTTTTCCACCGAGTTTCGTAAGGCAACCAAACGTCCCGAATACACCCTAATGGTACGAAATGAACTAAAACTGTCATTTTAAGGGTCCAATTGGAGTGGATCGGGTGCGTTCGTTGCGAAAAGTTCTGACGCGACTTCGTGGCACGAACATTTGCACTAGTTCGGCCCGTTTTGCACCGAGTTTCGTTAGGCAACCAAACAGTCCCGAATGCACCCAAAGTGGTATGAAAAACGCACCAAAATGTCAGTTTAGGGTCCAATGGAGTGGATCGGGTGCGTTCGTTGGGAAAAATTCCGACGCGATTTCGTGGCACGAACTTTTGCACTGGTTCAGCCCGTTTTCCACCGAGTTTCGTAAGGCAACCAAATAGTCCCGAATACACCTAAATGGTACGAATGCACCAAAACATCAGTTTAGGGTTAAATGGGGTGGATCGGGTGCGTTCGTTGTAAAAAATTCCGATGCGACTTCGTGGCACGAACTTTTGCACTAGTTCAGCCCGTTTTGCAACGAGTTTCGTAAGACAACCAAATGGTCCTAGATGCGCCCAAATGGTACGAAATGCACCAAAACGTCAGTTTAGGGACAAATGGGGTGGATCGTGTGTGTTCGTTGCGAAAAATTCTGACGCAACTTCGTGGCACAACTTTTGCACTAGTTCGGCCCGTTTTCCACCGAGTTTCGTAAGGCAACCAAACGGTCCCGAATGCACCCAAATGGTACGAAAAACGCACCAAAACATCAATTTAGAGTCCAATGGAGTGGATCGGGTGCGTTTGTTGGGAAAAATTCCGAAGCGATTCGTGGCACGAACTTTTGCACTAGTTCGGCCCGTTTTCCACCGAGTTTCGTAAGGCAACCAATGGTCCCGAATACGCCCAAATGGTACGAAATGCACCAAAACATCAGTTTAGGGTTAAATGGGGTGGATCGGGTGCTTCCGTTGTGAAAAATTCCGACGCAACTTCGTGGCACGAACTTTTGCACTAGTTCGGCCCGTTTTGCACCGAGTTTCGTAAGGCAACCAAACGGTCCTGAATAGACCCTAATGGTACGAAATGCACTAAAATGTCAATTTAGGGTCCAATGGAGTGGATCGGGTGCGTTCGTTGGGAAAAATTCCGACGCGATTTCGTGGCACGAACTTTTGCACTAGGTTCGGCCCGTTTTCCACCGAGTTTCGTAAGGCAACCAAACGGTCCCGAATACACCTAAATGGTACGAAATGCACCAAACATCAGTTTAGGGTATAATGGGGTGGATCGGGTGCGTTCGTTGTAAAAATTCCGACGCGACTTCGTGGCACGAACTTTTGCACTAGTTCAGGCCCGTTTTGCAACGAGTTTCGTAAGGACAACCAAACGGTCCTAGATGCGCCCAAATGGTACGAAATGCACCAAAATCGTCAGTTTAGGGATCAAATGGGTTGGATCGGGTGCGTTCGTTGCGAAAAATTCATGACGCAACTTCGTGGCACGAACATTTTGCACTAGTTCGGCCCGTTTTGCCACCGAGTTTCGTAAGGCAACCAAACAGTCCCGAATGCACCCAAATGGTACGAAAACTGAACCAAAACGTCAATTAGAGTCCAATGGAGTGGATCGGGTGCGTTTGTTGGGAAAAATTCCGAAGCGATTTCGTGGCACGAACTTTTGCACTAGTTCGGCCCGTTTTGCCACCGAGTTTCGTAAGGCAACCAAATGGTCCCGAATAGCACCCAAATGGTACGAAATGCACCAAAACATCAGTTTAGGGTAAATGGGGTGGATCAGGGTGCTGTCCGTTGTGAAAAATTCCGACGCAACTTCGTGGCACGAACTTTTGCACTAGTTCGGCCCGTTTTGCCACCGAGTTTCGTAAGGCAACCAAACGGTCCTGAATACACCCTAATGGTACGAAATGCACTAAAATGTCATTTTAGGGTCCAATGGAGTGGATCGGGTGCGTTCGTTGCGAAAAATTCTGACGCGACTTCGTGGCACGAACATTTGCACTAGTTCGGCCCGTTTTGCACCGAGTTTCGTAAGGCAACCAAACAGTCCCGAATGCACCCAAATGGTATGAAAAATGCACCAAAATGTCAGTTTAGGGTCCAATGGAGTGGATTGGGTGCGTTCGTTGGGAAAAATTCCGACGCGATTTCGTGGCACGAACTTTTGCACTGGTTCGGCCCGTTTTCCACCGAGTTTCGTAAGGCAACCAAACGGTCCCGAATACACCTAAATGGTACGAAATGCACCAAAACATCAGTTTAGGGTATAATGGGGTGGATCGGGTGCGTTCAGTTGGAAAAATTCCGACGCGACTTCGTCGCACGAAGTTTTGCACTAGTTCGGCCCGTTTTGCAGACGAGTTTCGTAAGACAACCATACTGGTCCTAGATGCGCCCAAATGGTACGAAATGCACCAAAACGTCAGGTTTAGGGATCAAATGGGGTGGATCGGGTGCATTCGTTGCGAAAAATTCTGACTGCGACTTCGTGGCACAAACTTTTGCACTAGTTCGGCCCGTTTTCCATCGAGTTTCGTAAGGCAACCAAACGGTCCCGAATGCACCCAAATGGTATGAAATCGCACCAAAACGTCAATGTTAGAGTCCAATGGGTTGGATCGAGTGCGTTCGTTGCGAAAAATTCCGATGCGACTTCGTGGCACGAACATTTGCACTAGTTCGGCCCGTTTTGCACCGAGTTTCGTATGGCAACCAAACAGTCCCGAATGCACCCAAATGGTACGAAATGAACTAAAACGTCATTTTACGGTCCATTGGAGTGGATCGGGTGCGTTCGTTGCGAAAAATTCTGACGCGACTTCGTGGCACGAACATTTGCACTAGTTCGGCCCGTTTTGCACCGAGTTTCGTTAGGCAACCAAACAGTCCCGAATGCACCCAAGTGGTATGAAAAACGCACCAAAATGTCAGTTTAGGGTCCAATGGAGTGGATCGGGTGCGTTCGTTGGGAAAAATTCCGACGCGATTTCGTGGCACGAACTTTTGCACTGGTTCAGCCCGTTTTCCACCGAGTTTCGTAAGGCAACCAAATAGTCCCGAATACACCTAAATGGTACGAAATGCACCAAAACATCAGTTTAGGGTTAAATGGGGTGGATCGGGTGCGTTCGTTGTAAAAAATTCCGATGCGACTTCGTGGCACGAACTTTTGCACTAGTTCAGCCCGTTTTGCAACGAGTTTCGTAAGACAACCAAATGGTCCTAGATGCGCCCAAATGGTACGAAATGCACCAAAACGTCAGTTTAGGGACAAATGGGGTGGATCGTGTGTGTTCGTTGCGAAAAATTCTGACGCAACTTCGTGGCACAAACTTTTGCACTAGTTCGGCCCGTTTTCCACCGAGTTTCGTAAGGCAACCAAACGGTCCCGAATGCACCCAAATGGTACGAAAAACGCACCAAAACATCAATTTAGAGTCCAATGGAGTGGATCGGGTGCGTTTGTTGGGAAAAATTCCGAAGCGATTTCGTGGCACGAACTTTTGCACTAGTTCGGCCCGTTTTCCACCGAGTTTCGTAAGGCAACCAAATGGTCCCGAATACGCCCAAATGGTACGAAATGCACCAAAACATCAGTTTAGGGTTAAATGGGGTGGATCGGGTGCTTCCGTTGTGAAAAATTCCGACGCAACTTCGTGGCACGAACTTTTGCACTAGTTCGGCCCGTTTTGCACCGAGTTTCGTAAGGCAACCAAACGGTCCTGAATAGACCCTAATGGTACGAAATGCACTAAAATGTCAATTTAGGGTCCAATGGAGTGGATTGGGTGTGTTCGTTGGGAAAAATTCCGACGCGATTTCGTGGCACGAACTTTTGCACTGGTTCGGCCCGTTTTCCACCGAGTCTCGTAAGGCAACCAAACGGTCCCGAATACACCTAAATGGTACGAAATGCACCAAAACATCAGTTTAAGGTATAATGGAGTGGATTGGGCGCATTCGTTGCGAAAAATTCTGATGCGATTTCGTGGCACAAACTTTTACACTAGTTCGGCCCATTTTACATCGAGTTTCGTAAGGCAACCAAACGGTCCCGAATGCACCCAAATGGTACGAATCGCACGAAAACGTCTGTTTAAGGTCTAATGGTTTGGATCGAGTGCGTTCGTTGCGAAAAATTCCGATGCGACTTCGTGGCACGAGCATTTTCACTAGTTCGGCCCGTTTTGCACCGAGTTTCGTAAGGCAACCAAACAGTCCCGAATGCACCCAAATGGTACGAAATGAACTAAAACGTCAATTTAGAGTCCAATGGAGTGGATCGGGTGCGTTTGTTGGGAAAAATTCCGAAGCGATTTCGTGGCACGAACTTTTGCACTAGTTCGGCCCGTTTTGCCTCCGAGTTTCGTAAGGCAACCAAGCTGGTCCCGAATAGCACCCAAATGGTACTGAAATGCACCAAAACATCAGTTTAGGGTTAAATGGGGTGGATCAGGGTGCTTTCGTTGTGAAAAATTCCGACGCGACTTCGTGGCACGAACTTTTGCACTAGTTCGGCCCGTTTTGCCACCGAGTTTCGTAAGGCAACCAAACGGTCCTGAATACACCCTAATGGTACGAAATGCACTAAAATGTCATTTTAGGGTCCAATGGAGTGGATCGGGTGCGTTCGTTGCGAAAAATTCTGACGCGACTTCGTGGCACGAACATTTGCACTAGTTCGGCCCGTTTTGCACCGAGTTTCGTAAGGCAACCAAACAGTCCCGAATGCACCCAAATGGTATGAAAAATGCACCAAAATGTTAGTTTAGGGTCCAATGGAGTGGATTGAGTGCGTTCGTTGGGAAAAATTCCGACGCGATTTCGTGGCACGAACTTTTGCACTGGTTCGGCCCGTTTTCCACCGAGTCTCGTAAGGCAACCAAACGGTCCCGAATACACCTAAATGGTACGAAATGCACCAAAACATCAGTTTAGGGTATAATGGGGTGTATCGGGTGCGTTCATTGCGAAAAATTCCGACGCGACTTCGTCGCACGAAGTTTTGCACTAGTTCGGCCCGTTTTGCGCCGAGTTTCGTAAGACAACCATATGGTCCCGAATGCGCCCAAATGGTACGAAATGCACCAAAATGTCGGTTTGGGGTCAAATGGAGTGGATTGGGTGCATTCGTTGCGAAAAATTCTGATGCGATTTCGTGGCACAAACTTTTACACTAGTTCGGCCCGTTTTACATCGAGTTTCGTAAGGCAACCAAACGGTCCCGAATGCACCCAAATGGTATGAATCGCACGAAAACGTCTGTTTAAGGTCTAATGGTTTGGATCGAGTGCGTTCGTTGCGAAAAATTCCGATGCGACTTCGTGGCACGAACATTTGCACTAGTTCGGCCCGTTTTGCACCGAGTTTCGTATGGCAACCAAACAGTCCCGAATGCACCCAAATGGTACGAAATGAACTAAAACGTCATTTTACGGTCCATTGGAGTGGATCGGGTGCGTTCGTTGCGAAAAATTCTGACGCGACTTCGTGGCACGAACATTTGCACTAGTTCGGCCCGTTTTGCACCGAGTTTCGTTAGGCAACCAAACAGTCCCGAATGCACCCAAGTGGTATGAAAAACGCACCAAAATGTCAGTTTAGGGTCCAATGGAGTGGATCGGGTGCGTTCGTTGGGAAAAATTCCGACGCGATTTCGTGGCACGAACTTTTGCACTGGTTCAGCCCGTTTTCCACCGAGTTTCGTAAGGCAACCAAATAGTCCCGAATACACCTAAATGGTACGAAATGCACCAAAACATCAGTTTAGGGTTAAATGGGGTGGATCGGGTGCGTTCGTTGTAAAAAATTCCGACGCGACTTCGTGGCACGAACTTTTGCACTAGTTCAGCCCGTTTTGCAACGAGTTTCGTAAGACAACCAAATGGTCCTAGATGCGCCCAAATGGTACGAAATGCACCAAAACGTCAGTTTAGGGACAAATGGGGTGGATCGTGTGTGTTCGTTGCGAAAAATTCTGACGCAACTTCGTGGCACAAACTTTTGCACTAGTTCGGCCCGTTTTCCACCGAGTTTCGTAAGGCAACCAAACGGTCCCGAATGCACCCAAATGGTACGAAAAACGCACCAAAACATCAATTTAGAGTCCAATGGAGTGGATCGGGTGCGTTTGTTGGGAAAAATTCCGAAGCGATTTCGTGGCACGAACTTTTGCACTAGTTCGGCCCGTTTTCCACCGAGTTTCGTAAGGCAACCAAATGGTCCCGAATACGCCCAAATGGTACGAAATGCACCAAAACATCAGTTTAGGGTTAAATGGGGTGGATCGGGTGCTTTCGTTGTGAAAAATTCCGACGCAACTTCGTGGCACGAACTTTTGCACTAGTTCGGCCCGTTTTGCACCGAGTTTCGTAAGGCAACCAAACGGTCCTGAATAGACCCTAATGGTACGAAATGCACTAAAATGTCAGTTTAGGGTCCAATGGAGTGGATTGGGTGTGTTCGTTGGGAAAAATTCCGACGCGATTTCGTGGCACGAACTTTTGCACTGGTTCGGCCCGTTTTCCACCGAGTCTCGTAAGGCAACCAAACGGTCCCGAATACACCTAAATGGTACGAAATGCACCAAAACATCAGTTTAGGGTATAATGGAGTGGATTGGGCGCATTCGTTGCGAAAAATTCTGATGCGATTTCGTGGCACAAACTTTTACACTATTTCGGCCCGTTTTACATCGAGTTTCGTAAGGCAACCAAACGGTCCCGAATGCACCCAAATGGTACGAATCGCACGAAAACGTCTGTTTAAGGTCTAATGGTTTGGATCGAGTGCGTTCGTTGCGAAAAATTCCGATGCGACTTCGTGGCACGAGCATTTTCACTAGTTCGGCCCGTTTTGCACCGAGTTTCGTAAGGCAACCAAACAGTCCCGAATGCACCCAAATGGTACGAAATGAACTAAAACGTCAATTTAGAGTCCAATGGAGTGGATCGGGTGCGTTTGTTGGGAAAAATTCCGAAGCGATTTCGTGGCACGAACTTTTGCACTAGTTCGGCCCGTTTTCCACCGAGTTTCGTAAGGCAACCAAAGCGTCCCGAATACGCACCCAAATGGTATGAAATGCACCAAAACATCAGTTTAGGGTCAAATGGGGTGGATCGGGTGCTTTCGTTTTGAAAAATTCCGACGCAACTTCGTGGCACGAACTTTTGCACTAGTTCGGCCCGTTTTGCACCGAGTTTCGTAAGGCAACCAAACGGTCCTGAATACACCCTAATGGTACGAAATGCACTAAAATGTCATTTTAGGGTCCAATGGAGTGGATCGGGTGCGTTCGTTGCGAAAAATTCTGACGCGACTTCGTGGCACGAACATTTGCACTAGTTCGGCCCTGTTTTGCACCGAGTTTCGTAAGCCAACCAAACAGTCCCGAATGCACCCAAATTGTATGAAAAATGCACCAAAATGTCAGTTTAGGGTCCAATGGAGTGGATTGGGTGCGTTCGTTGGGAAAAATTCCGACGCGATTTCGTGGCACGAACTTTTGCACTGGTTCGGCCCGTTTTCCACCGAGTCTCGTAAGGCAACCAAACGGTCCCGAATACACCTAAATGGTACGAAATGCACCAAAACATCAGTTTAGGGTATAATGGGGTGTATCGGGTGCGTTCATTGCGAAAAATTCCGACGCGACTTCGTCGCACGAAGTTTTGCACTAGTTCGGCCCGTTTTGCGCCGAGTTTCGTAAGACAACCATATGGTCCCGAATGCGCCCAAATGGTACGAAATGCACCAAAATGTCGGTTTGGGGTCAAATGGAGTCGATTGGGTGCATTCGTTGCGAAAAATTCCGATGCGATTTCGTGGCACAAACTTTCACTAGTTCGGCCAGTTAGAGAGTTTCGTAAGGCAACCAAACGGTCCCGAATGCACCCAAATGGTATGAATCGCACGCAAACGTCTGTTTAAGGTCTAATGGTTTGGATCGAGTGCGTTCGTTGCGAAAAATTCCGATGCGACTTCGTGGCACGAACATTTGCACTAGTTCGGCCCGTTTTGCACGAGTTTCGTATGGCAACCAAACAGTCCCGAATGCACCCAAATGGTACGAAATGAACTAAAACGTCATTTTACGGTCCATTGGAGTGGATCGGGTGCGTTCGTTGCGAAAATTCTGACGCGACTTCGTGGCACGAACATTTGCACTAGTTCGGCCCGTTTTGCACCGAGTTTCGTTAGGCAACCAAACAGTCCCGAATGCACCCAAATGGTATGAAAAACGCACCAAAATGTCAGTTTAGGGTCCAATGGAGTGGATCGGGTGCGTTCGTTGGGAAAAATTCCGACGCGATTTCGTGGCACGAACTTTTGCACTGGTTCAGCCCGTTTTCCACCGAGTTTCGTAAGGCAACCAAACTAGTCCCGAATACACCTAAATGGTACGAAATGCACCAAAACATCAGTTTAGGGTTAAATGGGGTGGATCGGGTGCGTTCGTTGTAAAAAATTCCGATGCGACTTCGTGGCACGAACTTTTGCACTAGTTCAGCCCGTTTTGCAACGAGTTTCGTAAGACAACCAAATGGTCCTAGATGCGCCCAAATGGTACGAAATGCACCAAAACGTCAGTTTAGGGACAAATGGGGTGGATCGGGTGTGTTCGTTGCGAAAAATTCTGACGCAACTTCGTGGCACAAACTTTTGCACTAGTTCGGCCCGTTTTCCACCGAGTTTCGTAAGGCAACCAAACGGTCCCGAATGCACCCAAATGGTACGAAAAACGCACCAAAACGTCAATTTAGAGTCCAATGGAGTGGATCGGGTGCGTTTGTTGGGAAAAATTTCGAAGCGATTTCGTGGCACGAACTTTTGCACTAGTTCGGCCCGTTTTCCACCGAGTTTCGTAAGGCAACCAAATGGTCCCGAATACGCCCAAATGGTACGAAATGCACCAAAACATCAGTTTAGGGTTAAATGGGGTGGATCGGGTGCTTTCGTTGTGAAAAATTCCGACGCAACTTCGTGGCACGAACTTTTGCACTAGTTCGGCCCGTTTTGCACCGAGTTTCGTAAGGCAACCAAACGGTCCTGAATAGACCCTAATGGTACGAAATGCACTAAAATGTCAGTTTAGGGTCCAATGGAGTGGATTGGGTGCGTTCGTTGGGAAAAATTCCGACGCGATTTCGTGGCACGAACTTTGCACTGGTTCGGCCCGTTTTCCACCGAGTCTCGTAAGGCAACCAAACGGTCCCGAATACACCTAAATGGTACGAAATGCACCAAACATCAGTTTAGGGTATAAATGGAGTGGATTGGGCGCATTCGTTGCGAAAAATTCTGATGCGATTTCGTGGCACAAACTTTTACACTAGTTCGGCCCGTTTTACATCGAGTTTCGTAAGGCAACCAAACGGTCCCGAATGCACCCAAATGGTACGAATCGCACGAAAACGTCTGTTTAAGGTCTAATGGTTTGGATCGAGTGCGTTCGTTGCGAAAAATTCCGATGCGACTTCGTGGCACGAGCATTTTCACTAGTTCGGCCCGTTTTGCACCGAGTTTCGTAAGGCAACCAAACAGTCCCGAATGCACCCAAATGGTACGAAATGAACTAAAACGTCATTTTAGAGTCCAATTGGAGTGGATCGGGTGCGTTCGTTGCGAAAAATTCTGACGCGACTTCGTGGCACGAACTTTTGCACTAGTTCGGCCCGTTTTGCTCCGAGTTTCGTAAGGCAACCAAGCGGTCCCGAATACGCCCAAATGGTACGAAATGCACTAAAATGTCATTTAGGGTCCAATGGAGTGGATCGGGTGCGTTCGTTGCGAAAAATTCTAACGCGACTTCGTGGCACGAACATTTGCACTAGTTCGGCCCGTTTTGCACCGAGTTTCGTAAGGCAACCAACGTCCCGAATGCACCCAAATTGTTTGAAAAATGCACCAAAATGTCAGTTTAGGGTCCAATGGAGTGGATTGCGTGCGTTCGTTGGGAAAAATTCCGACGCGATTTCGTGGCACGAACTTTTGCACTGGTTCGGCCCGTTTTCCACCAAGTTCGTAAGGCAACGAAACGGTCCCGAATACACCTAAATGGTACGAAATGCACCAAAACATCAGTTTAGGGTATAATGGGGGTGTATCGGGTGCGTTCATTGCGAAAAATTCCGACGCGACTTCGTCGCACGAAGTTTTGCACTAGTTCGGCCCGTTTTACATCGAGTTTCGTAAGGCAACCAAACGGTCCCGAATGCACCCAAATGGTACGAATCGCACGAAAACGTCTGTTTAAGGTCTAATGGTTTGGATCGAGTGCGTTCGTTGCGAAAAATTCCGATGCGGCTTCGTGGCACGAGCATTTTTACTAGTTCGGCCCGTTTTTGCACCAAGTTTCGTAAGGCAACCAAACAGTCCCGAATGCACCCAAATGGTATGAAATGAACTAAAACGTCATTTTACGGTCATTGGAGTGGATCGGGTGCGTTCGTTGCGAAATATTCTGACGCGACTTCGTGGCACGAACTTTTGCACTAGTTCGGCCCGTTTTGCTCCGAGTTTCGTAAGGCAACCAAGCGGTCCCGAATGCACCCAAATGGTACGAAATGCACCAAAACATCAGTTTAGGGTCAAATGGGTGGATCAGGTGTGTTCGTTGCGAAAAATTCGGACGCGACTTCGTGGAACGAACTTTTGCACTAGTTCGGTCCGTTTTCCACCGAGTTTCGTAAGGCAACCAAATGGTCCCGAATACGCCCAAATGGTACGAAATGCACCAAAACATCAGTTTAGGGTTAAATGGGGTGGATCGGGTGCTTTCGTTGTGAAAAATTCCGACGCAACTTCGTGGCACGAACTTTTGCACTAGTTCAGGCCCGTTTTGCACCGAGTTTCGTAAGGCAACCAAACGGTCCCGAATACACCCTAATGGTACGAAATGCACTAAAATGTCATTTTAGGGTCCAATGGAGTGGATCGGGTGCGTTCGTTGCGAAAAATTCTGACGCGACTTCGTGGCACGAACATTTGCACTAGTTCGGCCCGTTTTGCACCGAGTTTCGTAAGGCAACCAAACAGTCCCGAATGCACCCAAATGGTATGAAAAATGCACCAAAATGTCAGTTTAGGGTCCAATGGAGTGGATTGGGTGCGTTCGTTGGGAAAAATTCCGACGCGATTTCGTGGCACGAACTTTTGCACTGGTTCGGCCCGTTTTCCACCGAGTCTCGTAAGGCAACCAAACGGTCCCGAATACACCCAAATGGTACGAATCGCACGAAAGCGTCTGTTTAAGGTCTAATGGTTTGGATCGAGTGCGTTCGTTGCGAAAAATTTCGATGCGACTACTTCGTGGCACGAGCATTTTCACTAGTTCGGCCCGTTTTGCACCGAGTTTCGCAAGGCAACCAAACAGTCCCGAATGCACCCAAATGGTACGAAATGAACTAAAACGTCATTTTTACGGTCCATTGGAGTGGATCGGGTGCGTTCGTTGCGAAAAATTCTGACGCGACTTCGTGGCACAAACTTTTGCACTAGTTCGGCCCGTTTTTCTCCGAGTTTCGTAAGGCAACCAAGCGGTCCCGAATGCACCCAAATGGTACGAAATGCACCAAAACATCAGTTTAGGGTCAAATAGGGTGGATCAGGTGTGTTCGTTGCGAAAAATTCGGACGCGACTTCGTGGAACGAACTTTTCCACTAGTTCGGCCGTTTTCCACCGAGTTTCGTAAGGCAACCAAACTGTCCCGAATACACCTAAATGGTACGAAATGCACCAAAATCAGTTTAGGGTTAAATGGGGTGGATCGGGTGCTTTCGTTGTGAAAAATTCCGACGCAACTTCGTGGCAAACTTTTGCACTAGTTCGGCCCGTTTGCACCGAGTTTCGTAAGGCAACCAAACGGTCCCGAATGCACCCAAATTGAAAAATGCACCAAAATGTCAGTTTAGGGTCCAATGGAGTGGATTGGGTGTGTTCGTTGGGAAAAATTCCGACGCGATTTCGTGGCACGAACTTTTGCACTGGTTCGGCCCGTTTTCCACCGAGCCTCGTAAGGCAATCAAACGGTCCCGAATACACCTAAATGGTACGAAATGCACCAAAACATCAGTTTAGGGTATAATGGGGTGTATCGGGTGCGTTCATTGCGAAAAATTCCGACGCGACTTCGTCGCACGAAGTTTTGCACTAGTTCGGCCCGTTTTGCGCCGAGTTTCATAAGACAACCATATAGTCCCGAATGCGCCCAAATGGTACGAAATGCACCAAAACGTCGGTTTGGGGTCAAATGGAGTGGATTGGGTGCATTCGTTGCGAAAAATTCAGATGCGATTTCGTGGCACAAACTTTTACACTAGTTCGGCCCGTTTTACATCGAGTTTCGTAAGGCAACCAAACGGTCCCGAATGCACCCAAATGGTATGAATCGCACGAAAATGTCTAGTTTAAGGTCTAATGGTTTGGATCGAGTGCGTTCGTTGCGAAAAATTCCGATGCGACTTCGTGGAACGAACATTTGCACTAGTTCGGCCCGTTTTGCACCGAGTTTCGTAAGGCAACCAAACAGTCCCGAATGCACCCAAATGGTACGAAATGAACTAAAACGTCATTTTACGGTCCATTGGAGTGGATAGGGTGCGTTCGTTGCGAAAAATTCTGACGCGACTTCGTGGCACGAACATTTGCACTAGTTCGGCCCATTTTGCACCGAGTTTCGTTAGGCAACCAAACAGTCCCGAATGCACCCAAATGGTATGAAAAACGCACCAAAATGTCAGTTTAGGGTCCAATGGAGTGGATCGGGTGCGTTCGTTGGGAAAAATTCCGACGCGATTTCGTGGCACGAACTTTTGCACTGGTTCAGCCCGTTTTCCACAGAGTTTCGTAAGGCAACCAAACAGTCCCGAATACACCTAAATGGTACGAAATGCACCAAAACATCAGTTTAGGGTTAAATGGGGTGGATCGGGTGCGTTTCGTTGTAAAAAATTCCGATGCGACTTCGTGGCACGAACTTTTGCACTAGTTCAGCCCGTTTTGCAACGAGTTTCGTAAGACAACCAAATGGTCCTAGATGCGCCCAAATGGTACGAAATGCACCAAAACGTCAGTTTAGGGACAAATGGGGTGGATCGGGTGTGTTCGTTGCGAAAAATTCTGACGCAACTTCGTGGCACAAACTTTTGCACTAGTTCGGCCCGTTTCCACCGAGTTTCGTAAGGCAACCAAACGGTCCCGAATGCACCCAAATGGTACGAAAAACGCACCAAAACGTCAATTTAGAGTCCAATGGAGTGGATCGGGTGCGTTTGTTGGGAAAAATTCCGACGCGATTTCGTGGCACGAACTTTTGCACTAGTTCGGCCCGTTTTCCACCGAGTTTCGTAAGGCAACCAAATGGTCCCGAATACGCCCAAATGGTACGAAATGCACCAAAACATCAGTTTAGGGTTAAATGGGGTGGATCGGGTGCTTTCGTTGTGAAAAATTCCGACGCAACTTCGTGGCACGAACTTTTGCACTAGTTCGGCCCGTTTTGCACCGAGTTTCGTAAGGCAACCAAACGGTCCCGAATACACCCTAATGGTACGAAATGCACTAAAATGTCATTTTAGGGTCCAATGGAGTGGATCGGGTGTGTTCGTTGCGAAAAATTCTGACGCGACTTCGTGGCACGAACATTTGCACTAGTTCGGCCCGTTTTGCACCGAGTTTCGTAAGGCAACCAAACAGTCCCGAATGCACCAAAATGGTATGAAAAACGCACCAAAATGTCAGTTTAGGGTCCAATGGAGTGGATCGGGTGCGTTCGTTGGGAAAAATTCCGACGCGATTTCGTGGCACGAACTTTTGCACTGGTTCGGCCCGTTTTCCACCGAGTCTTGTAAGGCAACCAAACGGTCCCGAATACACCTAAATGGTACGAAATGTACCAAAACATCAGTTTAGGGTATAATGGAGTGGATTGGGCGCATTCGTTGCGAAAAATTCTGATGCGATTTCGTGGCACAAACTTTTACACTAGTTCGGCCCGTTTTACATCGAGTTTCGTAAGGCAACCAAACGGTCCCGAATGCACCCAAATGGTACGAATCGCACGAAACGTCTGTTTAAGGTCTAATGGTTTGGATCGAGTGCGTTCGTTGCGAAAAATTCCGATGCGACTTCGTGGCACGAGCATTTTCACTAGTTCGGCCCGTTTTGCACACTAGTTTCGTAAGGCAACCAAACAGTACCGAATGCACCCAAATGGTACGAAATGAACTAAAACGTCATTTACGGTCCATTGGAGTGGATCGGGTGCGTTCGTTGCGAAAAATTCTGACGCGACTTCGTGGCAAGAACTTTTGCACTAGTTCGGCCCGTTTTGCTCCGAGTTTCGTAAGGCAACCAAGCGGTCCCGAATGCACCCAAATGGTACGAAATGCACCAAAACATCAGTTTAGGGTCAAATAGGGTGGATCAGGTGCGTTCGTTGCGAAAAATTCGGACGCGACTTCGTGGAACGAACTTTTGCACTAGTTCAGTCCGTTTTCCACCGAGTTTCGTAAGGCAACCAAATGGTCCCGAATATGCCCAAATGGTACGAAATGCACTAAAATGTCATTTTAGGGTCCAATGGAGTGGATCGGGTGCGTTCGTTGCGAAAAATTCTGACGCGACTTCGTGGCACGAACATTTGCACTAGTTCGGCCCGTTTTGCACCGAGTTTCGTAAGGCAACCAAACAGTCCCGAATGCACCCAAATGGTATGAAAAATGCACCAAAATGTCATTTTAGGGTCCAATGGAGTGGATCGGGTGCGTTCGTTGCGAAAAATTCTGACGCGACTTCGTGGCACGAACATTTGCACTGGTTCGGCCCGTTTTCCACCGAGTCTCGTAAGGCAACCAAACGGTCCCGAATACACCCAAATGGTACGAATCGCACGAAAGCGTCTGTTTAAGGTCTAATGGTTTGGATCGAGTGCGTTCGTTGCGAAAAATTCCGATGCGACTTCGTGGCACGAGCATTTTCACTAGTTCGGCCCGTTTTGCACCGAGTTTCGCAAGGCAACCAAACAGTCCCGAATGCACCCAAATGGTACGAAATGCACCAAAAACTCAGTTTAGGGTCAAATGGTGGATCAGGTGTGTTCGTTGCGAAAAATTCGGACGCGACTTCGTGGACGAACTTTTGCACTAGTTCGGTCCGTTTTCCACCGAGTTTCGTAAGGCAACCAAACTGTCCCGAATACACCTAAATGGTACGAAATGCACCAAAACATCAGTTTAGGGTATAATGGAGTGGATAGGCGCATTCGTTGCGAAAAATTCTGATGCGATTCGTGGCACAAACTTTTACACTAGTTCGGCCCGTTTTACATCGAGTTTCGTAAGGCAACCAAACGGTCCCGAATGCACCCAATGGTACGAATCGCATGAAAACGTCTGTATAAGGGTCTAATGGTTTGGATCGAGTGTGTTCGTTGCAAAAAATTCCGATGCGACTTCGTGGCACGAGCATTTCACTAGTTCGGCCCGTTTTGCAACCGAGTTTCGTAAGGCAACCAAACAGTCCCGAATGCACCCAAATGGTACGAAACGAACTAAAACGTCATTTTACGATTAATGGGAGTGGATCGGGTGCGTTCGTTGCGAAAAATTCCTGACGCGACTTCGTGGCACGAACTTTTGCACTAGTTCGGCCCGTTTTGCTCCGAGTTTCGTAAGGCAACCAAGCGGTCCCGAATGCACCCAATGGTACGAAATGCACCAAAACATCAGTTTAGGGTCAAATAGGGTGGATCAGGTGTGTTCGTTGCGAAAAATTCGGACTCGACTTCGTGGAACGAACTTTTGCACTAGTTCGGTCCGTTTTCCACCGAGTTTCGTAAGGCAAACCAAACAGTCCCGAATGCACCCAAATGGAAAAACGCACCAAAATGTCAGTTTAGGGTCCAATGGAGTGGATCGGGGGCGTTCGTTGTAAAAATTCCGACGCGACTTCGTGGCACGAACTTTTGCACTAGTTCAGCCCGTTTTGCACGAGTTTCGTAAGGCAACCAAACGGTCCTAGATGCGTCCAAATGTACGAAATGCACCAATCGTCAATTTAGGGACAATGGGGTGGATCGGGTGTGTTCGTTGCGAAAAATTCTGACGCACTTCGTGGCACAAACTTTTGCACTAGTTCGGCCCGTTTTCCACCGAGTTTCGTAAGGCAACCAAACGGTCCCGAATGCACCCAAATGGTACGAAAAACGCACCAAAACGTCTTTAGGTCCAATGGAGTGGATCGGGTGCGTTCGTTGGAAAAATTCCGATGCGATTTCGTGGCACAACTTTTGCACTAGTTCGGCCCGTTTTCCACCGAGTTTCGTAAGGCAACCAAACGGGTCCCGAATACGCCCAAATGGTACGAAATGCACCAAAACATCAGTTTAGGGTTAAATGGGGTGGATCGGGTGCTTTTGTGGTGAAAAATTCCGACGCAACTTCGTGGCACGAACTTTTGCACTAGTTCGGCCCGTTTTGCACCGAGTTTCGTAAGGCAACCAAACGGACCTGAATACACCCTAATGGTACGAAATGCACTAAAATGTCATTTTAGGGTCCAATGGAGTGGATCGGGTGCGTTCGTTGCGAAAAATTCTGACGCGACTTCGTGGCACGAACATTTGCACTAGTTCGGCCCGTTTTGCACCGAGTTTCGTAAGGCAACCAAACAGTCCCGAATGCACCCAAATGGTATGAAAAACGCACCAAAATGTCAGTTTAGGGTCCAATGGAGTGGATCGGGGGCGTTCGTTGTAAAAAATTCCGACGCGACTTCGTGGCACGAACTTTTGCACTAGTTCAGCCCGTTTTGCAACGAGTTTCGTAAGACAACCAAACGGTCCTAGATGCGCCCAAATGGTACGAAATGCACCAAAATCGTCAGTTTAGGGACAAATGGGGTGGATCGGGTGTGTTCGTTGCGAAAAATTCTGACGCAACTTCGTGGCACGAACTTTTGCACTAGTTCGGCCCGTTTTCCACCGAGTTTCGTAAGGCAACCAAACGGTCCCGAATGCACCCAAATGGTACGAAAAACGCACCAAAACGTCAATTTAGAGTCCAATGGAGTGGATCGGGTGCGTTTGTTGGGAAAAATTCCGAAGCGATTTCGTGGCACGAACTTTTGCACTAGTTCGGCCCGTTTTCCACCGAGTTTCGTAAGGCAACCAAATGGTCCCGAATACGCCCAAATGGTACGAAATGCACCAAAACATCAGTTTAGGGTTAAATGGGGTGGATCGGGTGCTTTCGTTGTGAAAAATTCCGACGCAACTTCGTGGCACGAACTTTTGCACTAGTTCGGCCCGTTTTGCACCGAGTTTCGTAAGGCAACCAAACGGTCCCTGAATACACCCTAATGGTACGAAATGCACTAAAATGTCATTTTAGGGTCCAATGGAGTGGATCGGGTGCGTTCGTTGCGAAAAATTCTGACGCGACTTCGTGGCACGAACATTTGCACTAGTTCGGCCCGTTTTGCACCGAGTTTCGTAAGGCAACCAAACAGTCCCGAATGCACCCAAATGGTATGAAAAACGCACCAAAATGTCAGTTTAGGGTCCAATGGAGTGGATCGGGGGCGTTCGTTGTAAAAAATTCCGACGCGACTTCGTGGCACGAACTTTTGCACTAGTTCAGCCCGTTTTGCAACGAGTTTCGTAAGACAACCAAACGGTCCTAGATGCGCCCAAATGGTACGAAATGCACCAATCGTCAGTTTAGGGACAAATGGGGTGGATCGGGTGTGTTCGTTGCGAAAAATTCTGACGCAACTTCGTGGCACAAACTTTTGCACTAGTTCGGCCCGTTTTCCACCGAGTTTCGTAAGGCAACCAAACGGTCCCGAATGCACCCAAATGGTACGAAAAACGCACCAAAACGTCAATTTAGAGTCCAATGGAGTGGATCGGGTGCGTTTGTTGGGAAAAATTCCGATGCGATTTCGTGGCACGAACTTTTGCACTAGTTCGGCCCGTTTTCCACCGAGTTTCGTAAGGCAACCAAATGGTCCCGAATACGCCCAAATGGTACGAAATGCACCAAAACATCAGTTTAGGGTTAAATGGGGTGGATCGGGTGCTTTCGTTGTGAAAAATTCCGACGCAACTTCGTGGCACGAACTTTTGCACTAGTTCGGCCCGTTTTGCACCGAGTTTCGTAAGGCAACCAAACGGTCCTGAATACACCCTAATGGTACGAAATGCACTAAAATGTCATTTTAGGGTCCAATGGAGTGGATCGGGTGCGTTCGTTGCGAAAAATTCTGACGCGACTTCGTGGCACGAACATTTGCACTAGTTCGGCCCGTTTTGCACCGAGTTTCGTAAGGCAACCAAACAGTCCCGAATGCACCCAAATGGTATGAAAAATGCACCAAAATGTCAGTTTAGGGTCCAATGGAGTGGATCGGGTGCGTTCGTTGGGAAAAATTCCGACGCGATTTCGTGGCACGAACTTTTGCACTAGTTCGGCCCGTTTTCCACCGAGTTTCGTAAGGCAACCAAACGGTCCCGAATACACCTAAATGGTACGAAATGCACCAAAACATCAGTTTAGGGTATAAATGGGGTGGATCGGGTGCGTTCGTTGCTGAAAAATTCCGACGCAACTTCGTGGCACGAACTTTTGCACTAGTTCGGCCCGTTTTCCACCGAGTTTCGTAAGGCAACCAAACGGTCCCGAATGCACCCAAATGGTACGAAAAACGCACCAAAACGTCAATTTAGAGTCCAATGGAGTGGATCGGGTGCGTTGTTGGGAAAAATTCCGACGCGATTTCGTGGCACGAACTTTTGCACTAGTTCGGCCCGTTTTCCACCGAGTTTCGTAAGGCAACCAAATGGTCCCGAATACGCCCAAATGGTACGAAATGCACCAAAACATCAGTTTAGGGTTAAATGGGGTGGATCGGGTGCTTTCGTTGTGAAAAATTCCGACGCAACTTCGTGGCACGAACTTTTGCACTAGTTCGGCCCGTTTTGCACCGAGTTTCGTAAGGCAACCAAACGGTCCTGAATACACCCTAATGGTACGAAATGCACTAAAATGTCATTTTAGGGTCCAATGGAGTGGATCGGGTGCGTTCGTTGCGAAAAATTCTGACGCGACTTCGTGGCACGAACATTTGCACTAGTTCGGCCCGTTTTGCACCGAGTTTCGTAAGGCAACCAAACAGTCCCGAATGCACCCAAATTGTATGAAAAATGCACCAAAATGTCATTTTACGGTCCATTGTAGTGGATCGGGTGCGTTCGTTGCGAAAAATTCTGACGCGACTTCGTGGCACTGAACATTTGCACTAGTTTCGGCCCGTTTTCCACCGAGTTTCGTAAGGCAACCAAACGGTCCCGAATGTGCCCAAATGGTACGAAATGCACCAAAATGTCAGTTTCGGCTCAATGGGGTGGATCGAGTGCGTTTGTTGTGAAAAATTCTAATCGCAACTTCGTGGCTCAAACATTTGCACTAGTTCGGCCCGTTTTGTACCGAGTTTCGTAAGGCAACCAAGCGGTCCCGAATGCACCCAAATGGTACGAAATGCACCAAAACATCAGTTTAGGGTCAAATAGGGTGGATCAGGTGTGTTCGCTGCGAAAAATTCGGACGCGACTTCGTGGAACGAACTTTTGCACTAGTTCGGCCCGTTTTGCACCGAGTTTCGTAAGGCAACCAAACGGTCCTGAATACACCCTAATGGTACGAAATGCACTAAAATGTCATTTTAGGGTCCAATGGAGTGGATCGGGTGCGTTCGTTGCGAAAAATTCTGACGCGACTTCGTGGCACGAACATTTGCACTAGTTCGGCCCGTTTTGCACCGAGTTTCGTAAGGCAACCAAACAGTCCCGAATGCACCCAAATGGTATGAAAAACGCACCAAAATGTCAGTTTAGGGTCCAATGGAGTGGATCGGGTGCGTTCGTTGGAAAAAATTCCGACGCGATTTCGTGGCACGAACTTTTGCACTAGGTTCGGCCCGTTTTCCACCGAGTTTCGTAAGGCAACCAAACGGTCCCGAATACACCTAAATGGTACGAAATGCACCAAAACATCAGTTTAGGGTATAATGGGGTGTATCGGGTGCATTCATTGCGAAAAATTCCGACGCGACTTCGTCGCACGAAGTTTTGCACTAGTTCGGCCCGTTTTGCGCCGAGTTTCGTAAGACAACCATATGGTCCCGAATGCGCCCAAATGGTACGAAATGCACCAAAACGTCGATTTGGGGTCAAATGGAGTGGATTGGGTGCATTCGTTGCGAAAAATTCTGATGCGATTTCGTGGCACAAACTTTTACACTAGTTCGGCCCGTTTTACATCGAGTTTCGTAAGGCAACCAAACGGTCCCGAATGCACCCAAATGGTATGAATCGCACGAAAACGTCTGTTTAAGGTCTAATGGTTTGGATCGAGTGCGTTCGTTGCGAAAAATCCGATGCGACTTCGTGGCACGAACTTTTGCACTAGTTCGGCCGTTTTGCACCACGAGTTTTCGTAAGGCAACCAAAAAGTCCCGAATCGACCCAAATGGTACGAAATGAACCTAAAACGTCAGTTTACGGTTAAATGGGAGTGGATCGGGTGCGTTCGTTGTGAAAAAGTTTCACGTCGAACTTCGTGGCAACGAACCAATTTGCACTAGTTCCGGCCCGTTTTTGCACCGTGAGTTTCGTTAGGCAACCAAACGGTCCCGAATAGCAACCCTAAATAGGTACGAAAGTGCACGAAAACGTCAGTTTATGGGTCCAAATGGGTGGATCGGGGTGTGATTCAGTTGCGAAAAATTCATGATGCCGACATTCAGTGGAATCGAACATTGCAATAGTTCGGCCCGTTGTGCAACAGAGTTTCGTAAGGCAACCAAACAGTCCCGAATGGCACCAAAATGGTACGAAATGCAACTAAAAAAGGTCAGTTTAGCGTCCAATGGAGTGGGAATCGGGGTACAGTTCGTTGCGAAAAATTCTGACGCGATTTCGTGGCACGAACTTTTGCACATGTTCGGCCCGTTTTCCCCGAGTTTTCGTAAGGCAACCCAACGGGACCAAATGCACCCAAATGGTACGAAATGCACCAAAACATCAATTTAGGGTCAAATAGGGTGGATCAGGTGTGTTCGTTGCGAAAAATTCCTGACGCGACTTCGTGGAACGAACTTTTGCACTAGTTCGGTCCGTTTTCCACCGAGTTTCGTAAGGCAACCAAACTGTCCCGAATGCACCCAAATAGTACGAATCACACGAAAACGTCAGTTTAGGGTCCAAAGGGTTGGATCGGGTGCGTTCGTTGTGAAAATTCAGATGCAACTTCGTGGCACGAACTTTTGCACTAGTTCGGCCCGTTTTGCACCAAGTTTCGTAAGGCAACCAAACAGTCCCGAATGGACCCAAATGGTACGAAATGCACTAGAAAAGGTCATTTTAGCGTCCAATGGAGTGGATCGGGCACGTTCGTTGCGAAAAATTCCTGACGCGATTTCGTGGCACGAACTTTTGCACTTGTTCGGCCTGTTTTCCACCGAGTTTCGTAAGGCAACCAAATCCTCCCGAATACGCCCAAATGGTACGAAATGCACCAAAACATCAGTTTAGGGTTAAATGGGGTGGATCGGGTGCTTTTGTTGTGAAAAATTCCGACGCAACTTCGTGGCACGAACTTTTGCACTAGTTCGGCCCGTTTTGCACCGAGTTTCGTAAGGCAACCAAACAGTCCCGAATGCACCCAAATGGTATGAAAAACGCACCAAAATGTCAGTTTAGGGTCCAATGGAGTGGATCGGGTGCGTTCGTTGGTTAAAATTCCGACGCGATTTCGTGGCACGAACTTTTGCACTGGTTCGGCCCGTTTTCCACCGAGTTTCGTAATGAAACCAAACGGTCCCAAATGCACCCAAATGGTACGAAATGCACTAAAATGTCATTTTAGGGTCCAATGGAGTGGATCGGGTGCGTTCGTTGCGAAAAATTCTGACGCGACTTCGTGGCACGAACTTTTGCACTAGTTCGGCCCGTTTTGCTCACGAGTTTCGTAAGGCAACCAAGCGGTCCTGAATGCACCCAAATGGTACGAAATGCACCAAAACATCAGTTTAGGGTCAAATAGGGTGGATCAGGTGTGTTCGTTGCGAAAAATTCGGACGCGACTTCGTGGAACGAACTTTTGCACTAGTTCGGCCGTTTTCCACCGAGTTTCGTAAGGCAACCAAACTGTCCCGAATGCACCCAAATGGTACGAAATCAGCACCAAAACGTCAGTTTAGGGTCCAATGGAGTGGATCGGGTGCGTTCGTTGGGAAAAATTCCGACTGCGACTTTCGTGGCACGAACTTTTGCACTAGTTCGGCCCGTTTTGCACCGAGTTTCGTAAGGCAACCAAACAGGTCCCGAATGACCCAAATGGTACGAAATGCACTAAAACAGTCAGTTTAGGGTTCCAATGGAGTGGATCGGGTGCATTTCGTTGTGAAAAATTCCTGACGCGACTTCGTGGCACGAACTTTTGCACTAGTTCGGCCCGTTTTGCCACCGAGTTTCGTAAGGCAACCCAACGGTCCAGAATGCACCCAAATGGTACGAAATGCACCAAAACGTCAGTTTAGGGTCAAATGGGTGGATCGGGTGCGTTCGCTTGCGAAAAATTCTGACGCGACTTTCGTGGCACAAACTTTTGCACTAGTTCGGCCCGTTTTCCACCGAGTTTCGTAAGGCAACCAAACGGTCCCGAATGCACCCAAATGGTACGAAAAACGCACCAAAACGTCAATTTAGAGTCCAATGGAGTGGATCGGGTGCGTTTGTTGGGAAAAATTCCGACGCGATTTCGTGGCACGAACTTTTGCACTAGTTCGGCCCGTTTTCCACCGAGTTTCGTAAGGCAACCAAATGGTCCCGAATACGCCCAAATGGTACGAAATGCACCAAAACATCAGTTTAGGGTTAAATGGGGTGGATCGGGTGCTTTCAGTTGTGAAAAATTCCGACGCAACTTCGTGGCACGAACTTTTGCACTAGTTCGGCCCGTTTTGCACCGAGTTTCGTAAGGCAACCAAACGGTCCTGAATACACCCTAATGGTACGAAATGCACTAAAATGTCATTTTAGGGTCCAATGGAGTGGATCGGGTGCGTTCGTTGCGAAAAATTCTGACGCGCATTCGTGGCACGAACATTTGCACTAGTTCGGCCCGTTTTGCACCGAGTTTCGTAAGGCAACCAAACAGTCCCGAATGCACCCAAATGGTATGAAAAATGCACCAAAATGTCAGTTTAGGGTCCAATGGAGTGGATTGGGTGCGTTCGTTGGGAAAAATTCCGACGCGATTTCGTGGCACGAACTTTTGCACTGGTTCGGCCCGTTTTCCACCGAGTCTCGTAAGGCAACCAAACGGTCCCGAATACACCTAAATGGTACGAAATGCACCAAAACATCAGTTTAGGGTATAATGGAGTGTATTGGGCGCATTCGTTGCGAAAAATTCTGTTGCGATTTCGTGGCACAAACTTTAACACTAGTTCGGCCCGTTTTACATCGAGTTTCGTAAGGCAACCAAACGGTCCCGAATGCACCCAAATGGTACGAATCGCACGAAAACGTCATGTTTAAGGTCTAATGGTTGGATCGAGTGCGTTCGTTGCGAAAAATTCTGATCGCAGACTTCGTGGCACGAACATTTTGCACTAGTTCGGCCCGTTTTGCACCGAGTTTCGTAAGGCAACCAAACAGTCCCGAATGCACCCAAATGGTACGAAACTGAACCTAAAACGTCACTTAGGAGTCCAATGGAGTGGATCGGGTGCGTTTGTTGGGAAAAATTCCGAAGCGGATTTCGTGGCACGAACTTTTGCACTAGTTCGGCCCGTTTTGCCTCCGAGTTTCGTAAGGCAACCAAGCGGTCCCGAATAGCACCAAATGGTACGAAATGCACCAAAACATCAGTTTAGGGTCAAATGGGGTGGATCAGGGTGTTCGTTGTGAAAAATTCCGACGCGACTTCGTGGCACGAACTTTTGCACTAGTTCGGCCCGTTTTCCACCGAGTTTCGTAAGGCAACCAAACTGTCCCGAATGCACCCAAATAGTACGAATCACACGAAAACGTTAGTTTAGGGTCCAAAGGGTGGATCGGGTGCGTTCGTTGAAAATTCAGATGCAACTTCGTGTCACGAACTTTTGCACTAGTTCGGCCGTTTTGCACCAAGTTTTGTAAGGCAACCAAACAGTCCCGAATGGACCCAAATGGTACGAAATGCACTAGAAAAGGTCATTTAGCGTCCAATGGAGTGGATCGGGCACGTTCGTTGCGAAAAATTCTGACGCGATTTCGTGGCACGAACTTTTGCACTTGTTCGGCCTGTTTTCCACCGAGTTTCGTAAGGCAACCAAACTTCCCGAATACGCCCAAATGGTACGAAATGCACCAAAACATCAGTTTAGGGTTAAATGGGGTGGATCGGGTGCTTTCGTTGTGAAAAATTCCGACGCAACTTCGTGGCACGAACTTTTGCACTAGTTCGGCCCGTTTTGCACCGAGTTTCGTAAGGCAACCAAACAGTCCCGAATGCACCCAAATGGTATGAAAAACGCACCAAAATGTCAGTTTAGGGTCCAATGGAGTGGATCGGGTGCGTTCGTTGGTTAAAATTCCGACGCGATTTCGTGGCACGAACTTTTGCACTGGTTCGGCCCATTTTCCACCGAGTTTCGTAAGGAAACCAAACGGTCCCAAATGCACCCAAATGGTACGAAATGCACTAAAATGTCATTTTAGGGTCCAATGGAGTGGATCGGGTGCGTTCGTTGCGAAAAATTCTGACGCGACTTCGTGGCACGAACTTTTGCACTAGTTTGGCCCGTTTTGCTCCGAGTTTCGTAAGGCAACCAAGCGGTCCCGAATGCACCCAAATGGTATGAAATGCACCAAAACATCAGTTTAGGGTCAAATAGGGTGGATCAAGTGTGTTCGTTGCGAAAAATTCGGACGCGACTTCGTGGAACGAACTTTTGCACTAGTTCGGTCCGTTTTCCACCGAGTTTCGTAAGGCAACCAAACTGTCCCGAATGCACCCAAAATGGTACGAAATGCACACGAAAACGTCAGTTTAGGGTCAAACGGTTGGATCGGGTGCGTTCGTTGTGAAAATTCAGATGCGACTTCGTGGAACGAACTTTTGCAATAGTTCGGCCCGTTTGCCAACAAGTTTCGTAAGGCAACCAAACAGTCCCGAATGGACCCAAATGGTACGAAACGCACCAAAACATCAGTTAGGGTCCAATGGGTTGGATCGGGTGCATTTGTTGCGGAAAAAATTCTGACGTGACTTCGTGGCACGAACTTTTGCACTAGTTCGGCCCGTTTTGCACGAGTTTCGTAAGGCAACCAAACGGTCCCGAATGCACCCAAATGGTACGAAAACGCACCAAAACATCATTTTACGGTCCAATGGAGTGGATCGGGTGCGTTTGTTGGGAAAAATTCCGACGCGATTTCGTGGCACGAAATTTTGCACTAGTTCGGCCGTTTTCCACCGAGTTTCGTAAGGCAACCAAACGGTCCCGAATTACGACCCAAATGGTACGAATGCACAAAATGTCAGTTTAGGGTACAATGGGTGGATCGGGGCTTCGTTGAAAAATTCGAACGCAACTTCGTGGCACGAAACTTTTGCACTAGTTCGGCCCGTTTTTCACGAGTTTCGTAAGGCAACCAAACGGTCCCGAATACACCAAATGGCTACGAAAATGCACTAAAATGTCAATTAAGAGTCCAATGGAGTGGATCGGGTGCGTTTCGTTGCGAAAAATTCTGACGCGACTTCGGGCACGAACATTTGCATCTAGTTCGGTCCCGTTTTGCCACCGAGTTTCGTAAGGCAACCAAAACTGTCCGAATGCACCCAAATGGTACGAAATGCACCAAAATGTCAGTTTAGGGTTAAATGGGTGGACTGGGTGCCGTTCGTTGGGAAAATTCCGACGCGACTTACGTGGCAGAACTTTTTGCACTAGTTCGGCCCGTTTTGCACCGAGTTTCCTAAGGACACCAACGGTCCCGAATGCACCCAAATGGTACGAAAACGCACCAAAATGTCCTGTTTAGGGTCAATGGAGTGGATCGGGTGCGTTCGTTGCGAAAAGTTATGACGCGACTTCGTTGGCACGAACCTTTGCCACTAGGTTCGGCCCGTTTTGCACCGAGTTTCGTAAGGCAACCAAACAGTCCCGAATGCACCCAATGGTACGAAAATGCACAAAATGTCAGGTTTAGGGTCCAATGGGGTGATCGGGTGCGTTCGTTGCGAAAATTCTGACGCGACTTCGTGGCACGAACATTTGCCCTAGTTTCGGCCCGTTTTCCACCGAGTTTCGTAAGGCAACCAAACAGGTCCGGAATACACCTAAATGGTAATGAAAACTGCACCAAAACATGTCAGTTTAGGGCCAATGGAGTGGGATCAGGTGGCGTTCGTTGGTAAAAAAATTCCGACGCGACTTTCGTGGCACGAACTTTTGCACTGGTTCAGCCCGTGGCCACAAGGAGTTCGTAAGGACAACCAAACGTCCCCAATGGTGTGAAACGCACAACTGCACCCAATGGTACGAAAACCAAACGTCAGTTTAGGGTCCAATGGGGTGGATCGGGTGCGTTCGTTGTGAAAATTCTAACGCACTTCGTGGCTCAAACATTTGCACTAGTTCGGCCCGTTTTGCACCGAGTTTCGTAAGGCAACCAAACGGTTCCGAATGCACCTAAATGGTCAAAACGCACCAAAACGTCTATTTAGGGTCTAATGGGTTGGATCGGGTGCGTTCGTTGCAAAAATTCTTACGTGACTTTGTGGCACGAACTTTTGCACTAGTTTGGCCCGTTTTGCACCGAGTTTCGTAAGGCAACCAAACGGTCCCGAATGCACCCAAATGGTACGAAACGCACCAAAACATCAATTTAGGGTCCAATGGAGTGGATCGGGTGCGTTCGTTGTAAAAATTCCGACGCGACTTCGTGGCACGAACTTTTGCACTAGTTCGGCCCGTTTTGCACTAGTTTCGTAAGACAACCAAACGGTCCTAGAATGCCCAAATGTTACGAAATGCAACAAAACGTAGTTTAGGGATAAATGGGGTGGATCGGGTGCATTCGTTGCGAAAAATTCTGACGCAACTTCGTGGCACGAACTTTTGCACTAGTTCGGCCCGTTTTCCACCGAGTTTCGTAGGCAACCAAGCAGCCCGAATGCACCCAAATGGTACGAAATGCACCAAAACGTCAGTTTAGGGTCCAATGGGTGGATCGGGTGCGTTCGTTGCGAAAAATTCCGACGCGACTACGTGGCACGAACTTTTGCACTAGTTCGGCCCGTTTTGCACGAGTTTTGTAAGACAACCAAATGGTCCCGAATGCACCCAAAGGTACAAACGCGCCAAAACGTCAGTTTAGGGTCCAATGGGTGGATTGGGTGCGTTCGTTGCGAAAAATTATGACGCGACTTCGTGGCACGAACTTTTGCACTAGTTCGGCCCGTTTTGCACCGAGTTTTGTAAGGCAACCAAACGGTCCCGAATGCAGTCCAAATGGTACGAAATGCACCAAACGTCAGTTTAGGGATCAAATGGGTTGGATCGGGTGCGTTCGTTGCGAAAAATTCAGACGCGAACTTCGTGCACGAACTTTTGCACTAGTTCGGGCCGTTTTCCACCGAGTTTCGTAAGGCAACAAACCGGCTCCCGAATGCACCCAAATGTACGAAACGCACCAAAACGTCAGTTAAGAGTCAAATGGGTGGATCGGGTGCGTTTCGTTGGGAAAAATTCCTGACGCGACTTTCGTGGCACGAACCTTTTGCACTAGTTCGGCCCGTTTTCCACCGAGTTTCGTAAGGCAACCAAATGGTCCCGAATACACGCCAAATGGTACGAAATGCACCAAAACTTAAGTTTAGGGTAAATGGGGTGGATCGGGTGCTTTCGTTGTGAAAAATTCCGACGGCAACTTCGTGGCACGAACTTTTGCACTAGTTCGGCCCGTTTTGCACCGAGTTTCGTAAGGCAACCAAACGGTCCCGAATACACCCTAATGGTACGAAATGCACTAAAATGTCATTTTAGGGTCCAATGAGAGTGGATCGGTGCGTTCGTGCCGAAAAGTTCTGACGCGACCTTCGTGGCACGAACATTTGCACTAGTTCGGCCCCGTTTTGCACCGAGTTTCGTAAGGCAACCAACAGTCCCGAATGCACCCAAATGGTATGAAAAACGCACCAAAATGTCAGTTTAGGGTCCAATGGAGTGGATCGGGTGCGTTCGTTGGGAAAAATTCCGACGCGATTTTCGTGGCACGAACTTTTGCACTGTTCGGCCAGTTTTCCACCGAGTTTGTAAGGCAACCAAACGGTCCGAATACACCTAAATGGTACGAAATGCACCCCAAAACATCAGTTTAGGGTAAATGGAGTGGATCGGGTGCGTTCGTTGTAAAAATTCCGACGCGACTTGTGGCACGACTTTTGCACTAGTTTCGGCCCGTTTTTCACCGAGTTTCGTAAGACAACCAAACGGTCCTAGATGCGCCCAAATGGTACGAAATGCACCAAAACGTCAGTTAGGGACAAATGGGGTGGATCGGGTGGTTCGTTGCGAAAAATTCAGACGCCACTTCGTGGCACGAACTTTGCACTAGTTCGGCCCGTTTTCCACCGAGTTCGTAAGATAACCAAACGGTCCCGAATGCACCCAAATGGTACAAAAACGCACCAAAACGTCAATTAGAGTCCAATGGAGTGGATCGGGTGCGTTTGTTGGGAAAAATTCCGACGTGATTTCGGGCACGAACTTTTGCACTAGTTCGGCCCGTTTTCCACCGAGTTCGTAAGGCAACCAAATGTCCGAATACACCCAAATGGTACGAATGCACCCAAAACATCAGTTTAGGGTTAAATGGGTGGATCGGTGCTTTCGTGTGAAAATTCCGACGCAACCTTAGTGGCACGAAACTTTTGCACTAGTTCGGCCCGTTTTGCACCGAGTTTCGTAAGGCAACCAAACGGTCCCGAATACACCCTAATGGTACGAAATGCACTAAAAGGTCATTTTAGGGTCCAATGGAGTGGATCGGTGCGTTAGTTGTCGAAAATACTGACGCGACTTCGTGGCACGAACTTTTGCACAGTTCGGCCCGTTTGTAACGTGTTTCGTAAGACAACCAAACGGTCCTAGATGCGCCCAATAGGTACGAAATGCACCAAAATGTCAGTTTAGGGACAAATGGGTGGATCGGGTGCAGTTCGTTGCGAAAAAATCTGACGCAACTTCGTGGCACGAACTTTTGCACTAGTTTCGGCCTGTTTTCCACCGAGTTTCGTAAGGCAACCAAACGGTCCCGAATGCACCCAAATGGTACGAAAAACGCACCAAAACATCAATTTAGAGTCCAATGGAGTGGATCGGGTGCGTTTGTTGGGAAAAATTGCGACGCGATTTCGTGGCACGAACTTTTGCACTAGTTCGGCCCGTTTTCCACCGAGTTCGTAAGGCAACCAACTGGTCCCGAATACAGCCCAAATGGTACGAATGCACCAAAACATCAGTTTAGGGTTAAATGGGGTGGATCGGGTGCTTCGATTGCAAAAAATTCCGACGCAACTTCGTGGCTCAAACATTTGCACCAGTTCGGCCCGTTTTGCACCGAGTTTCGTAGGCCACCAAACGGTCCCGAATACACCCAAATGGTACGAAATGCACTAAAATGTCATTTTAGTGTCCAATGGAGTGGATCGGGTGCATTCGTTGCAAAAAACTTCTGACGCGACTTTCGTGGCACGAACATTTGCATAGTTGGCCCGTTTTCCACCGAGTTTCGTAAATCAACCAAACGGTCACGAATGCACCCAAATGGTACGAAATGCACCAAATGTCAGTTTAGGGTTAAATGGGTTGAATTGGGTGCGTTCGTTGCGGAAAATTCCGACGCGACTACGTGGCACGAATTTTTGCACTAGTTCGGCCCGTTTTGCACCGAGTTTTGTAAGACAACTAATGGTCCCGAATGCACCCAAAAGGTACAAAACGCACCAAAACGTTGTTTAGGGTCCAATGGAGTGGATTGGGTGCGTTCGTTGCCTAAAATTATGACGCGACTTCGTGGCACGAACTTTTGCACTAGTTCGGCCCGTTTTGTACACAGAGTTTCGTAAGGACAGCCAAACGGTCCCCGAATGCCACCCTAATGGCCGGAAATGCACCAAAATGTCATTTAGGGACAATTGGGTGGATCGGGTGCATTCGTTGCGAAAAATTCTGACGCGACTTCGTGGCACGAACATTTGCATTAGTTGGGCCCGTTTTCCATCGAGTTTCGTAAATCAACCAAACGGTCCCGAATGCACCCAAATGGTACGAAATGCACCAAAATGTCAGTTTAGGGACAAATGGGGTGGATCGGCCAAAAATTCTGGCTCGACTTCGTG